>NW_026614670.1:0-141887 GCF_030052815.1 Hevea brasiliensis
TTTGAAGTTGAGTAAAAAATGGCAGAGCGACACAACCTGCACTGGCAAGATTACCTTATGTCGCAGTTGTGTCGATCGTCGATATTCAGCCGAGCTACACAACCAGCGACACAACCCATGACACCGACTGGCTTATGTCATTTTTCTTGAAATGGTTGACGTGGCATTTCCAGTTACTCTAGCTTTTACCTCACTTTCTCTGGAACCTTCCCCCTTTACCCATTCTAGGGCGGTCCCTCATCTATATAAAGTCTCATTTATCATTTTCTTTCCATAGAGAGCAAGGAGGCATTTTTGGAAGGATAGAAAGAGAGAAAGAGAGGAGCTCGTTACGCATTTTCCAGGCAGCAAGGATCACGTTTACGCACTTTTCTGCAGCAGATCATACGCATTTTTCTGGTTTTTCTACCCTTTAGCTTACATTTCCATTATTTCTTCATTTATGCATTTGGGTTTGTCTTAAAACTATGAATAGTGAGTAGTTGATTGAGATTCTAGAGATGGGTTTGTAAATATTGATTTATATTGTGGTTTTGAACTGATTTAGCCATTTAAATGGGATTTGTTACATTTTGATTTATTGCTTGTGAGCTTGTTGCCTTGCTTGATGAATGGGCCCTCATTAAGTTAAGCTTTAATCCTTAATAGATGGGTGAAAAGTGAATATTAGGGATAGATAATCTTGCAATAAACTTTATTTTCTTGGTGTTAGAGATAAGCTAAGAGGATTAAGGGAACTTTCCGGAAATCAATTAGTGCTTTAAATGGGTTTTGTTAGGTTTGAAATACCGTGAAAACAGGTTTGATTTAATGAAAACCAACTTTGAGATGCTTGAAAAAGGTTTCAAAAATTTAAGAATTGATTTCCCTCAAAATTGCAATTCTCATGTGTTTGGCTAAATTAGGGATAAACCACATGCAGACAATATTAGACACTCAATCTCTAGAATCACTTTAATTTTTATTAAATTTAGATTTAATTCCTCTCAATTTCATAAATAGAAATTTCAAATTAATTTTTGGTAATCTAGTTTAATTAATTTTAGTTAATTGTTTGATTTAGTTTTAATTCTCAAATACCAATTTTAATTCCAAATTTCATTTTACATCTTTAATTTTTGTCATTCTAATTAGCTTATACTTTTATTTCCAATTTAAGCACAATTCCTGTGGATCGATATCATTTTTTTAAAACTATACTCATGACCCGTGCACTTGCGGACACCGTATCAAGTTTTGGCGCGTTCTTGGGAATTGTTTGTTTTTAAGTTGGATTTTAATTGTTTTAAGCTAATTAGAATTTTCATTTTCTTTTATTTTCACTACTGTTCCTTGTGTTTTTCAGATACTTTTCTTGTTTATGAGACGATCGAAAAGCACAAGTGACACTGAATTGTTGTTCAACCCAGAAATTAAAAATTCCGAGCTAACAAAAGGAATACAAGAGAAGAAAGGAAGCAGAAAAAGAAGAACAACAAAGATTTGAGCAAGAGGAGACAATTGAAAATATGGAGAATCAAAATAGAGCTATTGGTGGAAACAATGGAGGAAATGAGCAAAACGGGCAAAATGTAGTTGTTAATCAAAATGATCCTCAAAGAAGATCCATGTTAGATTATGCTTTTCCTAGATGTGCAGATGTGAGAGATAACAGACCTATTATTAGAGCTAATCAATTTGAGTTAAAGACTGGTTTAATTCAAATGGTTCAGAATTCACAATTTGGAGGTAGTCCACTTGAAAATCCTCATTCTCATTTGAAGAAATTTTTGATGATATGTGGCACACAAAGGCAGCCTGGAGTTTCAGATGAAGTGATTCGGCTCACCTTATTTCCATTTTCTCTTTGGGATTCAGCATTGGAGTGGTATGACTCACTTCCACAAGCTATTATAGCTACTTGGGAGCAGCTATCTCAAGCTTTTCTATCTCAGTTTTTCCCAACTGGGAAGACCTCTCATTTGAGGAATTTGATGGTAGCTTTTAAGCCAAGAGATGATGAAACTTTGTATGAATCTTGGATGAGATTTAAGGAGCTTGAAAGGCAATGTCCTCATCATGAAATACCCAAATGGATGATTGTTGAATTTCTACACGAGTTACTCGACCATAAGAAACACAATTGATTCACAAGCAGGAGGAGATTTCATGAGAATGACAAGTGAAGAATGCTATGATTTATTAGAGAAGATTGCTCATAATACCCATTTATGGGGAAATCCTAGAGCACTTGAGCCAAAGAAGGCTGGGATTTATGAACTTGACTCAGTTAGCTACATGAATGCAAGATTTGATCAGTTGACTCAGCTTCTTAGTGATTTTTGCACAAAGGCAACAACCTCAACTCCTACAACTGTGCAACAAGTTGCCTACACAGATGGAACCCAAAGTTGTGGAGTTGATTACTCTTCTTATGGTGATGATTATTTGAAAGAACAAGCTGCTTATGCAGGAGGTTATCAACAGAAACCTATGGGAAATTCTTACTCTAATGTGAACAACTCAACATGGAGACCACAAGCAACTTTTGCTCAACAAAGTCAAAGCTCAAATTAACCTCATAACCAGCAGTTTATGCAGCAAAATAGGCCTCAATTTCAGCCTCAATTTTAGCCCACAAGGCAGCCACAACCTGGATATCAAGCAAGAGCACGACAATCCCTTCCACCTCATGAACCGAAGCCAACCTTGGAAAGCATGATGGAGAAATTTTTTGCTGAACAAAGCAAGATGAATAGCAAATTGGATGAAGAAATGCAACACATGAGACAAACCATGGATCAATTACAAGTCCACAACCGCATGTTGGAGACTCAATTGGCTCAACAAGAAGCAAATCCTATGGGAAACTACCTAGCCAACCACAAAACCCTCATGAACAATGTACGGTTGTGACCTTGAGAAGTGGTAAGAAAGTTGGTCAAGAGAGTGAAAACAAGAGAGAAGAAAAAGAGAGCACAAAAGAAGAAAATTCAATTGAGAGCAAGAAAAATGAAAAAGAAGAAGAAAGCAAAAGTGAGCAAGATGAAGGAGAGAAACCATACATCCCACCTAAACCTTACAAGCCCACCCTTCCCTACCCTCAAAGATTCATCAAGCATAAGCTAGACAAACAATTTGGCAAATTCCTTGAGGTGCTAAAGAAGTTGTATATCAATGTGCCATTTACTGAGGCACTATCCCAAATGCCAAGTTATGCCAAGTTTTTGAAGGAGATTCTTTCCAATAAGAGAAGGCTAGAAGATTATGACACCATCAACTTTGGAGAGCAATGCAGTGCTATAATTCAGAAGAAGTTACCTCCCAAACTCAAAGATCTGGGTGTGTTTTCCATTCCTTGTCATATTGGTGATAATTGTGTGGCAAATGCCTTATGTGACCTTGGAGCTAGTGTCAGCCTAATGCCTCTTTCAATTTATGAGAAGTTGAATATGGGAGAGTTGAAGCCCACAAACATGTATCTTTCATAGGCTGACCGTTCAATTAAGTATCAAGAAGGCATTCTAGAAAATGTGCCTATCAAGGTTGGGAAATTCTACATTCCGGTGGACTTTGTCATTCTAGATATGGAAGAAGACACAAAAGTTCCTATCTTATTGGGAAGACCCTTTTTGGTAATAGCTGGTGCATTAATTGATGTAAAAGGTGAGAAATTGACACTTATAGTGGGAGATGATCAAATGATATTCAACATCAATCCTGCCATGAAAAGGAAACATGAAGAAGTTGAGTCTTGTTCACGGGTAGACATTATTGATGAGATTGTTCAAGAGCATTTCAGAAAAAGCTATCCACAAGACCCTCTTGAAAATTGCTTAGTCCATGGTGGGAGCATTGATGATGACAATCACAACATAGCTGCTTTTGCACAACACTTGGAGAGCTCTCCACCACATCCTGAAGCCACAATTTTTCAACTTGAAGGAGTACAAAATTTAGAGATTAAACCACCATCATTAAAGGTAGAGGATGCCCCAAAGGTAGATCTTAAACCTCTTCCTTCCAACCTCAGGTATGCTTTTCTTGGACCGAATGAAACATATCCTGTTATAATTAATGCATGTTTGACTGATATTGAGAATGAAAAATTGTTGAGAGTTTTGAGAGAATATAGAAGAGTTTTGGGTTATGCAATTGATGATATAAAGGGAATTAGTCCAACAGTTTGTATGCATAGGATTTTCCTTGAGCCAAATAGTAAACCTTCCATTGAACACCAAAGAAGATTGAATCCTACAATGAAGGATGTTGTGAAAAAGGAAATCCTAAAATTACTAGGCTTTGGAATTATTTACCCCATTTTTTGATGAGTGGGTGAGTCTGTGCATGTTGTACCAAAAAAAGGTGGGGTGACCGTTGTTAAAAATGAGAATAATGAATTGATACCCACTAGAACTGTTACAGGTTGGAGAATGTGCATAGACTATAGGAAGTTGAACAATGCTACAAGAAAAGACCATTTTCCCCTTCCTTTTATGGATCAAATGTTAGAAAGATTAGCCAAGCATTCATTCTTTTGTTACTTAGATGGATATTCTGGTTTCTTTCAAATTCCAATCCATCCTAATGACCAAGAAAAAACTACCTTTACCTGTCCCTATGGCACCTTTGCCTATCGAAGGATGCCATTCGGATTGTGTAATGCGCCTGGCACATTTCAAAGGTGCATGATGGCCATTTTTTCTGATTTTATTGAAGAAATTATGGAGGTCTTCATGGATGACTTTTCAGTATATGGCACTAATTTTGATTCATGCTTGACTAATTTGTCTAAAATCTTGCAGAGATGTGCTGATAATGATTTGGTGTTGAATTGGGAGAAATGCCACTTTATGGTCCAAGAGGGGATCGTTTTAGGGCATTTGATCTCAAATAGGGGAATTGAAGTGGATAGAGCTAAAATAGAAATTATTGAAAAAATGCCACCTCCAACTACTGTCAAAGGAGTGCGGAGTTTCCTTGGACATGCTGGGTTTTACCGGCGATTTATTCAGGATTTTTCTAAACTTGCTAAACCCTTAACAAATCTTTTGAATCATGATGTTAAATTTGATTTTAATCAAGATTGTATGGTTGCTTTTTGCAGGTTAAAGACGGCATTAACAACAGCTCCTATCATGCAACCCCCGGATTGGACTTTGCCATTCGAAATCATGTGTGATGCAAGCGAGTTTGATATTGGAGCTGTCCTTGGCCAGCGAAAAGATAGAAAACCTTATGCCATTTACTATGCAAGCCGAACCCTTGATGAAGCTCAAGTCAATTACGCTACAACTGAAAAGGAGTTCCTTGCGGTAGTATTTGCACTCAATAAGTTTCGTTCTTATTTGGTCAACTCAAAGGTAATAGTTTTCACTGATCATGCAAAGAATAAGGTATTTAATGAGCAAGAAAGAAGCTAAATCTAGGTTGATTAGATGGATTTTGTTACTTCAAGAATTTGATTTGGAAATAAGAGATAAAAAGGGTGTTGAGAATGTGGTGGCTGATCACCTTTCTAGGATAAAAACTGAAAATAAAGATGATGAAATTGTGCCAATTGATGAGTTTTTCATGAATGAGCAGTTGTATGTGTTGAATTCTGCACTTCCATGGTTTGTTGATATTGTGAACTTCTTGTCTTGTGGTGTCTTGCCACCTGATTTATCTTGGCAGTAAAAGAAAAGATTCTTGCATGATGTTAAATTTTATTCTTGGGAAGAACCTCTTTTGTTTAGAAGATGTAATGATGGAATTATTTGGAGATGTATACGAAAGTAAGAAATAATTGATGTTATTTACCATTGTCATTCCTCTGAATATGGTGGTCATTTTAGTGTCTCTAAAACTGTTGAAAAGGTCTTGACATCAGGATTCTATTGGCCTAATATGTTTAAACACGTGAGAGACTTTGTAAACAAGTGTGATAGGTGCCAAAGGGTAGGCAATATTTCAAAGAGGGATGAGATGCCCCAACAGTCCATATTAGAAGTTGAATTATTCGATGTGTGGGGAATTGATTTCATGGGGCCATTTCCATCTTCTTATGGAAATAAATATATCTTGGTAGGGGTGGACTATGTATCTAAATGGGTAGAAGCTATTGCTACACCTACCAATGATGCAAAAGTTGTGGTGAAATTTCAAAAATTTGTTTTGACCAGTTTGGTGCCCCACGTGCCATAATCGGTGATGGTGGTAGCCATTTTTGCAACCACCAATTTGAAAAATTGATGAGAAAATATGGGGTAAAGCATAGGATTGCCACACCATATCACCCTCAAACAAATGGCCAAGTAGAAATCACAAATAGAGAAATCAAGCAAATCTTGGAGAAAACTGTCAATAATTCCAGAAAAGATTGGTCCCTTAAATTAGATGACACTCTTTGGGCATATAGAACAGCATTTAAAACCCCCATAGGAACTACACCTTATAGGTTAGTTTTTGGGAAATCATGCCATTTGCCCGTATAGTTAGAACACAAAGCTTATTGGGCCATTAGAGCAATCAATTTTTATTTACAAGTCTTTGGACACGTAAGACTTTTGCAACTTGATGAATTAGAAGAATTGAGACTTGATGCTTATGAAAATGCTAGGATCTATAAAGAAAGAACTAACAAATGGCATGATAAGCATATCAAGAAAAAGGACTTTAAAGAAGGAGATTTGGTTCTCTTATTCAATTCAAGGTTGAAATTTTTTCCAGGAAAATTAAAATCAAGGTGGTCCGGTCCATTCAAAATTGTGAAAGTTTTACCTCATGGTGCTGTTGAAATTTTTGGTGAAAAATCGGGTAACTTCAAGGTAAATGGGCAAAGGTTGAGGCACTATTCAATTGGTGAGCCAATTGAGAAGATAGCAACTTGCTATCTCTCTCATTCTCCATAAAATCTTGAGTGAGTATGGTCAAGCTAAAGACCCAAACTTAGCATTTTTGTGCATAACTCATAAATTTTCATTGATTCTTTATTTCTTTCATATATATATTTGTTTTAAGTTTTTCTATACTCCTTATTAGGAGTTTAACATTGTTCTAATTTCCTTGTGCAGATGGGATGCAATGCATTGCAAGCAAATGAGCATAAAAAATTTATTTTAGTGTTAGCTTTAAATTTTTAGCTTTAAATTTTAGTTTCAAATTTGTTTACTTATAATTTTTTATCTTTCTTTTGTTGAGTATTTGCTGGTGGATCTTGCTGGATTCATTGCCCTTTTTGTTAATTTTAAGAGAAAATTTTTCCAAACCTTGTCATCTTGGTTTAACAAGAAATTTATTTGAATGTGGATGTGTGAATTGGTGCTTTGAAAAATTATTTTTTATGAGTATTTGATGAACATAACAAGTTGAACAATTAGAAATTATGTTATGAAGGTTTAATCATTTGAAATCTAATTTGTTTTACTTTTTTAGGCACTCTCTAAATCTGTCAAATTTGGGCAGCAGATTGCACAACCTGCGACATAATTGGGTTCGCTTGTGTCGTCGCTTGTGTTCGCTGGGCACCCTTTTGGGTAGATTGTTACACAACCTGCGACATAACCGGGTTTGCTTGTGTCGTCGCTTGTATTCGCTGGGCACCCTTTTGGGCAGATTGTTGCACAACCTGCGACACAACCCCCATCCTTGTGTTCTAACTTGTGTCGTTTGTTTTTTTGCAGGATAAGAACTCACTTCACCAGAATGGGCCAGCAGCTACCCCAAGCCCAAAAGCCCACTAACCCATTTTGATATATAAAAAAAAAAATCATGTATTTATTTTAGTTGCTTAATTAATTAGTTTTTTTTTTTAGTAACTTGTTTAGTTAATATTTTGCTTGTGTTGCTTTTCTTTTACTTGAAACATTTGCTTATTCAGTTTATTTTTTTATTTTTAGTTGCTCATACGAACATTTTTCTTTTGAATCTTTAGTACTTTGCTCATTTGTTTTGATATGCTACTTCGGATTTACACTTCATGGTTATATTTTTTAGCTTAACTTCCCTATTTCAACTTTTTGAGTTTAATTGATTTAATGAATTCCATTGCACTGTTTCTTTTGCAATGAGTGCAGCAGCTGTCCAAATTTTACTTAATTAAATTGGTTGCACTTCAATGAGGTAACAATTCTCATCTCCGCTTGTGTCACTTTCAACACAAGTTGTGCTATCGCTTATGCAACAGGGTAATAATTCTTTATGCACGTATGAGCCACCCATTTTCTGAATTATCCCATTTCTTGCAATCTTTTAATATTGAGGACAATGTTCATTCTGAGTATGGGGGAGAGGGTAAATTTTTTTGCAAAAATTATTTTTCACTTGCATATAGCGACACATTCATTACTTCATACTTGTACATATTCACCTATATACACTGCATATAGCTTCATACACTTAGTTATACATACTTAGTTGCATATAGATTCACTATACATTTATACACTCATGCATTTCATTCATTCACTTAAAATTTTTGAATTTTTAAACCAGTCTTTGAATTCCATAAGCCACTTATTCAAGCAATCCAACTTGCCTTTAGATGGTTAGTGGAATGAAAGTTCCAGCTGGGTACAAAGTCTTAAGCATTATTCTTTCTCTTACTTAATAGCTGAAAATTAATACATTCATCTAGGTATGCAGATTCTGATTAGTTATTTTGAGTTTTGAGTGTCCGAATAAGCCTTTAAGGAAGAAAATGGTCCTTGTCGTCTCACCATTCCTAGAACAAGCATCTTAGATCTTTCAAAGCGAAATTTTTAACTTGCATTTGATAAGAATATGATTTAGGCATTCCTTCATATTTTAAACCTCACATTTAGCCTTAACCTACCTTAATTTCATTTCAACCCTTGCAAACCCCCTTGAACCTCAATTCCCTAATTTCTTTGGAACCCAAATCATTTACCTAGCCATAAAACCTAAACACTACCACCTATTATGAGAATAATATTTAGCAATTAAATGCATAAAAAAATAATAAAATAAAATAAATAATGATATAAAAAAACATGGAGGGTTGAAACATCTTGAATAATGCTAAAATATTTGTGAAAAAAAAAAATGGTCACCAAAATATCCCAAAGGTAATTTTGGGTGTGACATGAAATAGGGACGCATACAAAATAAAAAAAATATATTATAAAAGTAGTCCCTTTATTGTGATAGCACTTGAGATTCATTGCGAATTTCTTTCCTCTTGGTAAAAAAAAATAATAATAAAAAAATAAAAAATAAATAAAAAATAAAAAATAAAAAATAAAAAATATGATGCACTTTGAGTTTCATGATTAATATTATTCTCATATTTTGTTTACTTTATTCCCTTTCTTTGTTAACCATAATTTTACCCTATTTGACCCCATTACAACCCTTAAAAAGACCTAATGATTCTTTGAAAAATGCTTGTTACATTAGTAGAGTTAGATCTTTTATGCTTGCATATGGGTTTGGCAATATAATCTTTCATACATTACTCACCATCTATTTGAGACACATTGGCTATCTATTTCATTTAGGTTTGTTTTGGCACAATTGACTCTTGTAGCTGGTTGGTATTTGTTGCTTGGGTTGATTGGTTAATTCTTAGCTATTTTGTAATTGTTGAGAGTGATTGCTTCATTCTTTGTGCTTCGCTGGTGGGAACTTGGAATGTTGGTGGCCAGAGGTAAGTTGGTGGTTTGGATTAGTGATTTTTGTATTTTCAAAGACTGATTCTATTCCCTTCCAAATGAGTTTTAATGAAATTTTGCTTGAGGACAAGGAAGAGTTTGAGTATGGGGGAATTTGATGCATGCATTTTATATCATCATTTAGGTGTAATTTTTGCACATAATTTACCCTTGTTCATAGCCATTATTATAGATATTAGTATATATTTAGTCAATTTTGCAATTTTCATATTTCTTAGTTTAATTTTTGGAATTTATTTGTTTTGTAGGGTAAATTTGGAGAAATTTGATGTATTTTGATCAGAGTAGCCATTTGGAAGAGCTTAAAGTCGAATTGTAAAAAATTTTGAAGTTGAGTAAAAAAATGGCCGAGAGCGACACAACCTGCAGCACAACCGAATTACCTTATGTCGCAGGTTGTGTCGATCATCAGATATTCAGGCCGAGAGCTACACAACCCGTGACACAACCCACGGCACAACCGACTCGGCTTATGTCATTTTTACTGGAAATGGTTGACGTGGCATTCACATTCGCTCGCTTTTACCTCACTTTCTCTGGAACCTTCCCTTTACCCATTCTAGGGCAGTCCTCACCTATATAAAGTCTCATTTATCATTTTCTTTCCATAGAGAGCAAGGAGGCATTTTTGGAAGGATAGAAAGAGAGAAAGAGAGGAGCTGCTCGCATTTTTCCACAGCAGAAGGATCACGTTTTTGCACTTTTCTCAGCAGATCCTTCTGCATTTTTCTGGGTTTTTCTATCCCTTAGCTTACATTTCCATTATTTCTTCATTTATACATTTGGGTTTGTCTTAAAACTATGAATAGTGAGTAGTTGATTGAGATTCTAGAGATGGGTTTGTAAATATTGATTTGTATTGTGGTTTTGAACTGATTTAGCCATTTAAATGGGATTTGTTACATTTTGATTTATTGCTTGTGAGCTTGTTGCCTTACTTGATGAATGGGCCCTCATTAAGTTAAGCTTTAATCCTTAATAGATGGACTGAAAAGTGAATATTAGGGATAGATAATCTTGCAATAAACTTTATTTTCTTGGTGTTAGAGATAAGCTAAGAGGATTAAGGGGAACTTTCCAGAAATCAATTAGAGCTTTAAATGGGTTTTTGTTAGGTTTGAAATACCGTGAAAACATGGTTTGATTTAATGAAAACCAACTTTGAGATGCTTGAAAAAGGTTTCAAAAATTTAAGAATTGATTTCCCTCAAAATTGCAATTCTCATGTGTTTGGCTAAATTAGGGATAAACCACATGCAAACAATATTAGACACTCAATCTCTAGAATCACTTTAATTTTTATTGAATTTAGATTTAATTCCTCTCAATTTCATAAATATAAATTTCAAATTAATTTTTGGTAATCCAGTTTAATTAATTTTAGTTAATTGTTTGATTTAGTTTTAATTCCTCAAATACCAATTTTAATTCCAAATTTCATTTTACATCTTTAATTTTTGTCATTCTAATTAGCTTATACTTTTATTTCTAATTTAAGCACAATTCCCTGTGGGATCGATATCATTTTTTTTTAAAACTATATTACTGTGACCCGTGCACTTGCGGACACACCGTATCAATCCACACCGTAAGCATGCACCGGTCACTCGCCAACAATCCCCCTTATGCCACTTCTGACAGTACTGACAAGCAGAAGATGCTGGGGCTGGTCCCCTAAACACCGTCCCTGGAGAGCTGCCCACTGATGGTGTGGACTGGCCTCTCCTAAGTGTGAACTGTGGTCTGGGCCCCTGAGACTGGCCTTGACCATGTGGTGGTTCTGAACTCTAAGCAGGAGGACCCTTACTCTTCTTTCTGGGAGCAGAAAATGCACTGGACTGACCTCGACCCCTCTTCTGATGTCTTTCCCTTCTGTTTTGTTCATTGATTCTGACCCTTTCCACTTTTGATGCTGCATCTACCAGTTTAGAAAAATCTGTGATCTCCAGTGCTGTGATCATGACTTTAATTTTGTCATTGAGCCCTTCTTCAAACCGTCTGCACCTCTCTGCCTCTGTAGGGACTATCTCCCTCCCATACCGGCCACCGACAAACTCACGCTCATACTCACCACCGACAACCGTCTCGTCTCAAATTGATAAATTCCTTCTTCACTCTTCTAAATACACTTTGCTAATATATTTCTTCCGAACTCGTGAGGAAGAATTCTGTGTGATCCGCTCAGTTGCACTCATCGTTACCGTGTCCCACCACCGATATGCATCATCCTGAAGTAGGGACACAAAGACCCCTGTGTTCTCGCTCAGGTGCAATTTAGCATTTTTCAAGACTGATGGTTCTATCCAACCAATTTTCTGCAGCCATGGGATCATTTTCCCTCTTCCCAAAGAAGTCCACAGCCCCATACTTCCTCAATTTCTCCAGATGAGATTTACGTGGTCGTGGAGGTTGTGGCTGTGGTTGTGGTGGTGGAATTGCCCCCATCATTTGCCAGTAAAACTCGGTCATTTGTTGAAATAGTGCAAACTAAGGTTGGGCATGTGCCTCAGCTGCTGGTGGAGCAGATTGTCCCCTGCCCCCAGACTCAGCCCTTGGTGGAGCATGACTCTCCACCTCTTCATCAATCGCTTTATGGCGAAGGATCCATATCATATTCAAAATAAGAAAACAAACAGATCTGCATTAGTGTCACCTCAACACTTACAAATGCGATGCAATGGTATGTACTCTATCTAGGCCCAGAAATGCCTAAATCGATGCTCTGATACCACTAAATGTGATACCCCTTACCCGTCTACAGTGTAGCCGAGCAAGTTATGCCACTCAGTGTGTCGGAGCACCAATTTATATTTCTATTAAAATTTATCCCTTTATAATTCATTTATTTTCAATTTTGATAAATCTGAATTTATTTGCAAATTATAGAAAATCCGGCAGAGTGCTGGCTGTAAATTGGAAAAATAGTTCTTCTGAACCTGTTTAAAAACACTTTCAAAATAATTCCCGAATCTAAACTCCATTATACACATTGAAGTCAATCTCAAACTTTCAATCTCAAATCACAATACTATTTTCAAAACTTTTCTGTTCACTTCATCACTAGAAGCATATTCACAAATCATTCTCAACATATCATTTATCAACATACAAAATGCAGAAAGTCTTAATAATATGAAATTTCATATATTTACATTAATACATAATTACAGGAGTTGATAGTTATAATCCAAATTAATACAAAATGCCAAAATGCAAAATACTCCCAAAATCCTATGTCCTACCATATGAACTGCAGGTGTGAGGTGACTCGGGACTCCGGATGCAAATCTGAAGACTCACCCGGTCTGATGTCTGCTGGGCTCACCAGCTAGGTCTTCAGTACCTGCGCGTGGCAAAAGCGACGCGCTAAGCAATTCTTGTAACACCCCTAAGTTCGGTGAGTGCGTCATTGCTCGGTGACTGATCTTTGTCTGGACAGCTAGGATGCCTAGAACCACACCTTGTTATGAGAGAGGAGACATAAATAATGAAATACAAAAAGAAAATACAAGAAAACAAAGGAAAATCATAGCAAAGAAATGTAACCGAATAAGTGAGCTGAAACCTAGCGATGGTGATCATGACCTGAAGTCACGAGTGGACCGTTGACTAGCTCCTGGATCATGGAACCACGGAAAACATTTTTAAGACTTAAATAGACCCTTATTGAAGAATAAATATCATTAGAAAGATCAAAGAAAAATTAAATAATTAGTACAAAGAAAAGTGAGAAATCGAAAAACAGACAAAATACGGTGTTACCGAAAAATTGGGAATGCCACCCGAACAGGGGCATTATGGTCATTTGACATCCCGAATTGTCTTTTGACCTAAATTTCCATTAAAAATAAATAATATTACACTTAGAAAATGAAATGAAAAATTTGTTTAGTGGTACCTAAAATAAATAGCCAAAAATGGAGTGGAAATGGTGTAAATAACACATTAAACTTATAATATGGTTAAATAATGTGAGTGGGCCACTAAAGGAATAAACTAAAGACATAGTGGGGCAGGTGTACATCCATTATCCAAGGCAGAAACTTCATCTTCTCCATTGTACCAAAGTTGCCGTGAATGAAGGGAGAGGAAACTCCATGGACATTTTCATGCAAGCTTGATCCATCCCTCCATTTCAACTCCATTCACTTGGGTTCCTTCATGAAACTTTGTCTACTCATCACAAGGAAGAGTTTGATACTAAATTTGAGAAGTTTAAGCAAGGTTTAATAAGCTCCAAGCATAAGGTAAGTCCATAATTTTGAAGATAGCTTTGTTAAGTTTTGTGTGCATGTTATGGGTGTTGGTTTTGTGAAGGAAAATTTTGAGTTTGAAGAGTTATTGTTGTTTTCATTTTGGACAGCCATGGAGTCACGTTTATGATGAGATATTTATGCATATAATTGATGAGAAATAATGTTGATCATGGTGATTTAATATCCTAGAGGATTATTTCACATATATATGGTGATTTATGCACTTGGATGGGAATTGGTAAATTGTAGGGCACTTTGATGTTGAAGAAGGTTTTCGCAGCTTGGGGACCCTTGAATAATTGTATGTATTGATGGAAGTATTGGCAGAATGTTGACATAGAAGAATTGATGAATGTGTATGTAAATTAGTAGTGGAAATTATATGTAATGATTAGGTGTAATTATGTACATATATTGCTAAATTTGGACTTTGTGGTTTAGGGTTGTAATTGATGTATTGAGAATGTTTGTATTCTGTCCAAATTGACCATAGTAAGAAGTGATAAATGAATATGGAATGGTATAACATCAGAATTGGGTATGGGGATTTAAGGTAGAGCAAGTTAAATGTGTGTTTGAATTGGGGTTTGAAAGACACATAGAGGACAGTGTGCAAATAGACCTATAACTTTAAATGTGTAACCTCAATTGGTATGAGACCAATTGGAGGTGAAACTAGGCACAAAATGTGCCAACTTTCATTGAGAGAACATACCAAAATTCTGCTTGCAAGGTGATGTGAAAATGACCAATTCGGATTAGGTACACTTGAGACCTAAAACTGACCATTTGGGCAGCAGTGAGTGTTTAGGCCATAACTCACTCAAAACAGGTCCAATTGACCTGAAATTTTAACCATGAATAGTTAAGACCCATACCTACAAGTCTTATGAAGATACCAAAGCTCAGAAATGACCATAAGCAAGTCAAAAGCTTGCACAAGTTCAGGTCCAAAACTGGCCGAACCAGAGTTGACCAAATTGACCAAAAATTGACCTAAATTGATACCATTTGACCAGCAATAGTGTAATGACCATAACTTGGTCTACTTAACTCGGATTGACCTAAAATTTTGCCCGCGTGCAATAAGACATAGATCTACAAGTTTGTAGTTTTGACCAAGCCCGAAAACCGAGGAACTAGGCCGTCCGGCTAGGTCAAACCAGTATCCCGAAATCCAAAGAAGTTGCATTAAAATGCACTAAACAAGGAAACGAGTTTGGCAAAACGTACCAAACCTAAAACCCTATCGAATGTGACATATTAACGACACTAAAACCTAATTTACCTAAAACGCAACGAGGGTCGGTATATTAGGTGATTAAGTGAATAATTGAGTTCAGTGCATTATTTACTAAACACCATCGTTAGAGGCAAATTAAATTAGCACCAAACACTTCAAATTGTGTTTCTCGATTAACAAGGACTCAAAGAAAAGGGAAAGAAATATCGAGTCAAAACCAGAGACAAATATCAGAGGTTTGTGCACAACAACTATTTCTCTTAAATTTTCAATTGAAATAAATATTGACTATTTGTATATTATTCTTTTAAATTGTGTTTGTGCACAACAACTATTTCTTTTGAATTATTTTCAATTGAAATAAATTATGACTACTTGTATATTATTGTTTTAAATTGTGAAAATGTGTTTGGTGGATGCTTATTGATTGAAAAACATTGTGAATGGTTTGAAATCGTGAAAAATTGTTTGAATGATATTGATGGATACTTATTGATTGAAAAGCATCGTAAATGGTTTTTGTGGAAATTGAAGTGAATTACGAATTGTGTTGCCATTTTGTGAATGAAATTATAACTTTGGAAATTTATTGGATTCTTACGGATCATTTGAATAAAATGTTTGGAATTGTTTTGACTCACAATTGCATGACACTGATACTATGTTCCTCCTCCATGAATGGGGTGAGTGTGATTAGTCCTCCCTCTTTGACTTATCACCGGGTGAGTATGATTATGTTCCTCCTCTTTGACTTCCTAGTCCGAGGTGAGTATGGATGAGTACTCATTAGATAGCTAGCTTCCTCCTCATTGATTTCGATTATTGGGGTGAGTATGTCTTGTCGTGGTGTACAACACGGCATATATGGAAAAATTTTATCATGACATAAATTTTGATATTGAATGGCAACACTGTATTCTCCGCTTATTTGATCGAATGGTGTTATTGATTTGCAAAACGATATTATTCAATTATTTGATCGAATTGTGTTATTGATTTGCAAAACGATATTATTCGCTTATTTGATCAAATTGTGTCATTGATTGGAAAAAATCTGTTATTCAAGAATTTGATCAAATTGTGTATGAATTGGCAATACGGTATTCTTAAGCTATTTGACTAAATTGTGTTATTATGAATTTTGATAATTTGTGAATTGGAGTTTAAATTCCTTATGTCTTTCATTGTATTGAAATCAACTATGGTTTTAAGTATACAATAATGATATGATTTATGACTTGTGATTTAAAATTGTATTTGGTTAATGTTGTGCACCATCGAGACATTGTCTCAAATGATAGCTTTTTATTGCCGCCGCAGTAGAGAGATAGACAGTGCAGACTAGGGTCGCTAGTACCACAATGAGAGATTTTGTGTATAGTGAGTTTACCATATGTGGCATTTTGTATTGTAATGTATATTATCTTTATGTATATTTTGTTCTTGGTTTTGAGCAATTGTAAAGTTAAGTTGTACAATAAAGTTGTAAAATAATTATGAGTTATTTGGCTTGTAAAAATTGTGTTATATTTTTGTATCTTAGTCTTTGAAAATCACTGTGGATTTGACTTGAGAAATGTGTTGTGTTGATTAAAATGTTGGAGTTGAGATTTGAAAATATATTGAAGTGCTTTTTACAGGTTTTCTGAAGAACTGTTTTGTCCAAAATACAAATGGCACCTTGCCAAAATTTTTACAGATACTCCAAATAAATCAAATGAGTTAGTTGTTTCACTTGATTCACCAAAGTCTGTCACACTGTAAATAGTGCTCACCATCGTAAAAGAAGAAAAGTTTTTAAAATCCATTGTAGTGTATTTAATGGATTATCAGTAGACGGAGTTGGTAATTCATTAGGTATACTACGGGATCATGTTATGCCTTACAGAGGGGTAGGGTGTGACAATTCTGCTTAGGGGTGACAATATAAAATAATACAAAATAACATAAAATGAAACAAATATGCAGAGTGTGTGTTTATATTTTTTTGGTAGACTTAACTTCTGATATTAATTTCATTATTATTTGATTAAACTCTGGTAAGGTTTATTATCATTGCCCGAGTAACCCATACTAATTGACTGGACTAGATAAACGGGTAAACTGGCACTGAGTACTAAGTACCTCGGACCATCACACCATCGGTCACATTGTGTCTCCCGGTATGCAACAGAACAGCTAATAAGCTGTAATAATTATCAGGGTCAAAACCCTAGTATATTAACTCAATAACATAGCCAAAGACTATTACGTCACAGAATGGCATGGAAAAGCCATGAAACACAGAATGGCATGAAGCCATATGCAGTACTGCTAACAGAACCCTATTGGCATGCCAAGCTATCCAAACCAATCTTGCTAGGTATACCAGGGCATATTACATTTTTAAGTTTTACAATTTTTTGAATTTCAAGTTTTGGTGTTACTATTCACTTCATTAGTCAATCAAAATGTTAACTTTTGCATAGACAATAGGTACATTGGTTTTAATACTCCTAACATACCATATTTTGCATTCAAATTTTGTTGGTATTGGTTGCCAATACCATTTCAAAGCTTAATGTTAAGTAAGCAGAATTTTCAGTTTTCATACCTCATCTTTACTGTTTTATTAGTCATTTTTGCAGCAGGAATTTGGCAAAATGATCAACATGAAAGTTATTTCTTATTTTGTCTAGTTGAATTTCCTTTTTTGAATCACTCCATTTGGAGTTTTGTAACTCAAGTTATGGTCCAAAAACCACAACTGGCCGGATTGGAATTTTTCTGGACTGACCATATCTACAGTGCAGTGAATAGTGCCTGCAACTCCCTTGTTGGATAGGTTCTGGTCCTAATTTGGGGTAGGTTTCTTCATGAAAGTTGTTGGTATATATCTTTTCTTGTTGCTGGTAAAATTTTAGGTCAATTGTACCTTTCTACATTGAGTTATGGCCAAATGAACAATCACTGTTCATTTGGTCATTCTGCAGAAATAGCCTGCAGGTCACCCGGATTTGAGCAAGCTTTTGGTCCACTTGGTTTGGTTTTATGGGCATGGTTTCTTCACCAAAGTTGTGCCATTATGTGTCTAGTTTCATGTCCAATTGTCCTTGCACCAATTGAACCTCTACAATTCAAGTTATGGCTGTCCAAACCTGCTGGACTCAAGTCCAAATTCTGCAGGTCACTCCATTCTGCAGGTCCCTTTCATGGCAGCCACACCAAGCCCAATCCCATCACTCAACACACTTCATATTTAATTTAAACAGAACTAAATGGTCACTAATTGACCATTAAAATCTATTTTCATCATCACACGGTCAAAATCCCATTTTTCCACCCCAAACCCTAACCCTAACATCTCAAACATTACCCCACATGCATTTTCACTTCATTTCATTAATCCACTTAGTAAATACATGTTGTGGGCAGCCATGACGGTCTTTTAATTTCATTAAACTCACCACAAGCAAACCCTAACCATGGCTGCCATGAATATAGGGTTTCCATCCAAATGGTATTCAACAAATTTTTCTTTGCAATTTATACATATTCTAAGTTCTTAACATGAATTTAAAGAAAAATTCATGGTTAGGTCACTAACCTTTGTTGGAGAGTTTCCCTAGCTTAGAAACTTCTTGATTTTCCTTTTTTTTTGCTGCCCAAAGTTTCCTCAAGGTGCTAGGTTAATTTTTTGTGAAGAAGGCTAGGGTTTTGGAGTGAGATTTGGTGAGGTTGGGAGCTTGGGTGAGTTTTAATGGAGTTTTTCCTTCCTCTCTCTCTCTCTCCACATTTTTGGCTGCCCCAAAGGTTGAAGAAGTCTGATTTTTTTTATTCCATTTCCAGCCCATTTGTCTCTTTTAAGTGAGCTTATGCCATGTGTCAACGTTGGGTTGGTTGGGAGACTTTTAATGACATCATTATGATGTCATAATTTCAATTTCTTCCATTTTTCCATCCTTTTTTTGACTAATTAATTTCAATTAAATTTTTGATAATATTTATTCATATTTTATGTTATATAAATTATTTATTTAACTAGACAAGTTGGCCCAAAAATCATTTCTGAAGACGAAATGACCAAAATGCCCTCTGTTTGGCTTAACGGGCCAAAATTGTCTTTACCGATTGAAAAAAATTTTCTAAGTATTTTCTTGGCATTCTAATGTCATAAGAACCTCAATGACCCTTCTCTGGGGTCCCAAGAATTATTTTATAATTCTTCCTAATTTTTTTTTAATTAATTTATTTTTTTTAAAATTTTTTTTTATTAATTATTTGAGTTAATTTTTGGTTCCTCACTTTAGTTTAAATATTTTTCTGAACGTTCTAGCTGTCCGGACCGACACTGGTCACCGGAACAGTAAACTGTACGGGCTAGCTCAAATGAGGATGTTACAAAATTAGCCTTGTGTTTTGGTATGTATTGACTTAAAATTTTATGGAACTCTAATTATGTGAGCTTAATTGATGTCAAGCCTTTTGTTTTACGTTGGAAAATTATCGATATATTGGTATGGTGTTGATGGAATTTATTAT
This sequence comes from Hevea brasiliensis, assembly GCF_030052815.1. NCBI lineage: Eukaryota > Viridiplantae > Streptophyta > Magnoliopsida > Malpighiales > Euphorbiaceae > Hevea > Hevea brasiliensis. Next base: position 19,674 of record NW_026614670.1, read on the forward strand.
GATGGTTATTACCTTACTTGCCTCTTGTGTCAAACTTTTAATCTTTTGTTAGAAAATTTTGTGGTAGGGTGAAGTTAAGGAACTTCTAAGTGGAGTTGATTGAGAGTTTAAGTCATGCTTGAGGACAAGCATAGAATAAGTGCGGGGGAATTTGATAAGGGCATAATTTATTAATTTTACTCCCATCATATTTAGTATTTTTAAAGTGTTTTTATGTTTAATTTAGTTGGTTAAGTATAGTTATCTATTAGGCATATGTTTAGAGAGTTGTTGAAATAATTGTGTTAAATGGAGAAATTTGACTCTTACTGTATTTTTCAGGGTTTTGGTGAAGTTCCAGAGCAATATAGTGTGGAAGGAAGCTTTGGAAGGTCGAAGGATTGAGAAGCATTGTTGTTACAAAGTACACGGACCGTGTAAGCATAACTAGAGACCCGTGTAACATTCTACGAGAAGGAATCCAGAGAACCGAGGAAGAAACAAAGTACACGGGTCGTGTAAATTAACCCGTGTAAATCTTGGAGACCCGTGTAACTTTCTGTACCCATGCAAAACATGCCCATTCAGCTCCAGTAAGTTACATGGCCCTGGGCCATGTAGTGATACACGGGCTGTGAATCCGTCGACAGTCAGATTTCTGATTTTTCTCCAGTTGCAGTTTTTGATAGAGACTCTAGAAAAACCTAACTCTAGACCATTTATATAAATAGAAGAGATAGCAACCGCACCAGGAGGGGAGAGACGCCTCCAAAAAAAAAAAAATCATTCAGCAGGCTCTCCATTCATCTTTTAGAATTCTTATTTATTTTTCTATAAGCCATAGGTGGCTAAGTTTTTAATTCAGTTCAAGGGATTCAAGTTCTTTTACTTGATTTGTGAGACTAGGTTCTTAATTTAATTTATGTCTTTTTGAATATGTATTATTTTCTGATTTTTTTGTTTTTGATCTACTGAATGATTTGCTAAAAAGGCCTATTAGTTGATTGTTTGATGAGATCAATTGCTAGTTCATCTTCATAATCCGTAATTGTTGTGTAAGATTGAACATAAGTAGCAATTAGGTTTTATTGATTATGATCCCAGTTTTTGATAATAAACTAAGGAAACAATATGGTGGATTAAATGATTTATGCTTAATAAATTGTTATTCAGCTTAACTACTTCATTTTCTTAAAGCAGTTATTAATTTGATGAGGATTGCTTAATACCAACTCAGTTAATAATTAGAGTCAATAAAAGTACTGGGCTCAAATTGATGAGTATAGGGAAGTCAGAGGTTTACCTCACTGTTTTTTAAATTAATTAATTAGTGCAAAGAAAAATGAGAAATCGAGAAACCGACAAAATCGGTTTTATCGAAAAATCAAGAATATAACCCAAATAGAGGCATTGTGGTCATTTGACACCCTAAGTTGCCTTTTGACCTAAATGTCCATTAAAAATAAATGATATTAAACTTTGAAAATATCATAAAAATTAAAATTGTGATACATTATAGGAATAGTAAAAGAAATGAGGTAAAATGTGGGAATTGTGAAACTTTGAATTATTAACTCTTAAATAATAGTTACTGCTCCACTAACTCATGTTATATGACATATATGTAAGCCTTTGGACAGCCATCTCCACTAAGTCACCTTCTTCTCCAAATTTTTTTTCTTCATTGCCGAAACCAAGTTGCTCTCCCAACTCTCCCATGGGCGTCCACATGCAATGGCCAATCCACCGTCTTCAAGTCACCATTTCCTTAAGAGTTCTTCATTAAAGATAGAGTATACACCTTGGGTAGCAGTTTGGGAGCAATAAGGGAGAGATGTGAAGAGGTTTGGCAAGTTCCACTTGAGGTACATGTCCATTTCTTCATCCTTTCTTCATTAAAGCTTGTGTGGGTGTTGTGGTGAGTGGAATTATGGAAGAAATGTTAAGGTTTGGTGAGTTAGGGTGATGTTACATTTTGGCAGCCATGGAAGTTCAATATGTTAACTTGTTTTTTTCATGTAAATGGTAGTTTGGGGTATTGATTTAAGTGCTTAAATGTAAGAAGTTGATTTCCATGTATATAGTTTGAATTGTAAGTTATAAATTGAAAATGGAAGTTTAGTGTGAATGTGTTACTTGGGCAGCCTCATGGTGAAAATTGGTAATGTTTAAGTTCATGAAAAGTGGTTGAATTATGGTACAAAAAAAATAGCAGCATATGTATATGAAATAGTGGTGATAATGTATATAAATTGGTAGTGTAAATTATATGTATTGGTTAGGAATATTATGTGGAAAATTGTTTAGAATTGGATATTGTAAATTAGGAGTTATATTTGATGTATGTAAGCTCATTGTATTCTGCCCAAAGTTACTATAATGTAAACTAATGAATGGTTATGATTAGTACCAAATGCAGAATTGTTTGAGGAATTGATGATATAATTGGTTGAATATGTATTGGATTGGTGCTTTTAAAATGTGTTAAGGGCAGTATATGTTTTAGGCTATCTATGGAATTGTGTGATTCCCATTGGTATGAGGCCAATTGGAGATGAAACTAGGCACAAAATGTACCAACTTTCATGTTGAAAGCCTACCTAACTTCTGTCCAGAAAGTGACATGAGAATTGACCAAATCCGGATTAGTGACTTTGCAAACCTGAAAATTGACCATTTGAATAGAAGTCAGTATTTTGGCCATAACTCACTCAACACAGGTCCAAATGACCTGAAATTTATACCATGGAAAGCTTAGAGATAGAGATACAACTCTTATGAAGACACCAAAGCCCAGAAATGAGGATAGGCAAGTCAAAATTCTTGCACAAGTTCGGGTATAAAAACTGCAAGAACCATAAATGACCTAAAAATGACCTAAGTTTGCCATTTTAGTGCAATCTATCCAGAAATAGTAAAATGACCATAACTTAGTCTAGCAAACTCCAAATGACCTAAAATTTGTGGCAAAAGTTCACTAAGACATAGACCTACAAGTTTGTAATTCAGACCATAACCCAAAAACCGAGGAAACTAGGTCATCTGGCCAGGTCAAAGCAGCATACTGAAATTCGATAAATTGCAATAAAATGCAATACACTTGAAAATGAAATTGGTAACATATACCAACACTAAAGGACTATAAAATGTGATATATTGGTAACATTAAAATTAATTCACTTAGAGTGCATCAAAGGTCAACATTATAGGTTGACTAAGGAAAGCAATAGTATTAAATAAATTTAATTATTGAATTTTATTATTGGAAACAATTTAAAAGAGTTTTGAAACACTTCAAATTGTGTGTTTCAGTTAGCAAAGACTCAGAGAAGGAGAAGAAACCACTGAGTCAAGGCCAAGAGGCATTTATCAGAGGTTTGTGCACAACAGTTATTTCTTTTGAATTTTCACTGGAAATAAATTATGATAATTTGTATGTTATTGCTTAAATTGTGAAAAATTTTGTTTGAATGATATTTGATGGATACTTATTGATTGAAAAATATTGCAAATGGTTTGTCTAGTGGGACGAATTGGCTTTGAATTCCCTCTCTGGCTAAAGTGTTGAGTGCGTACCAGTTGAGGACGAATAGGATGAGTAGTCATATAATTTCTAGCTAGCTATATTCGACTTTTGGGACGAATTGGACTACGAAATCATGATTAAACTGTGTATGTAATTTACTGATATTTATTGAGATATTATGAAATGGAGTTTAAATTCTTTATGACATTCTCTGTCTTTTTAATTTAACTATGATTTGAAGTATCCACAGTCTATATGATTTATGGTTTTATGATTTTAAATTGCATTTTCTTAATGCTGCGCACCACTGATACATTGGCTCAGTGATAGCTTTTTCATTGTTGTCGCAGGTAGATAGACAGACAGAGTAGCAGAGTAGGCTGCTTGTGCTACATTTTGGGATTCTTCCGAGTATATTGAGTATACCATCTTTTTGTAATTTTTGTTGTAATGTATGTGCTCTGTATGTATATATTGTACTTGCTCTTGAGCAGTTGTAAACTGAAGTTATAAATTATTTTGGCCTGTAAAAATGTTTTAACATATTTTTCTTATCTCAGCTTTTGGAAACACTGGAAAATTGATGTTGAATTGAGTTGACAAATGTTGAGAAATTTATTGTGTTGAACTATTATTGGAGTTTGGGATTGAAGAAATATATTAGAAATGTTTTTTATAGGTTTTTGAAGAACTATTTTATTCAAAATACAGATGGCACTCTGCCAAAATTTTTATAGAAATTACTAATGCTCAGAATTGTTATTTGGTTTCACTTCAGTTAAAAGAAAAAAAAATTTTAACACCTGTCAAAAGTGCTCACCACTATAAAAGAAACAAGAAAAGGTTTAAAATCCCTTATAGTGTATTTAATGGGTTATCAGTAGACGAAGTTTGGTAATTCATTAGGTATAGTACGGGATCATGTTATGTCTTATGGAGGGGTAAGGTGTGACATGTTTTAGTGGTATCAGAGCTAGTTTTAAATTCTGTTTTGACCTATAATTTGAATATTCTTTCTTCATAGTACAACTGCTCAATGTCATCGTTTGATACATACAGTACATTACATTATTAATATGCACTAATGGGAGGAAATCTCTTTATGTTATTTGTTCAGGAGGTGTAATATCCTCTAATTGACTATGGAAGAAGGGGACCGTTCAGTCGATCAATCAATAGAGGCTGAAGTACAAGGGGAAGCCCCAGCCCTTCACAATGTGAGTGGATCAGCTGCACTAGTCTCCTCTGTACCGCAGTTTCCTGTTCAGTTTGCTTAGCAGATGGCTGCAATGTTCCAACAGATGGCTGGTAACATGGCTACTCAAGCCCCACTGCAGATGCCAGTGGTACAACCACGACCTTCAGCTAGGCAGTACGACAAGCTGATGAAATACGGGGCTACTGAGTTCAAGGGGACAGTAGATCCACTAGAGGAAGAACAATGGTTGGAGAGAATGGATAGGGTGTTCAAGAAACTACACTATACAGAGAAGCTCATATTTGAGTATTCAGTGTCACTACTACAGGGGGATGCATATCACTGGTGGAAAACCATTCCTCATAGTTAGGTGGAACCTCTAGTACTAAGCTGGGATGACTTTCTTCGGGAGTTCAGACAAAAATATGTCCTAGATGCCTATGTGAACTAGAAGCTACAGGAGTTCTTAAGTCTGAAACAAGGAAGTAGGTCAGTGGTAGAATATGAAAGAGAATTTTCCCGCCTGAGCCACTATGCAGGAAGTCTCCTTTCTACCAGTAGGGAAAGATGTAAGAGGTTTGAAACAGGCCTAAAGCCTAGTCTTAGACTACAAGTGGTTGGATTCAAACATAATAACTTCTCTGAGCTCATTTCTCAAGCACTTGAATTGGAAAGAATTGAGTCAAAAGTGACTCTAGAGAAAAAGAAATCAGAAAAGATAGAAAAAAAGAAGGAGGGAAAGTCAGTAGATCAAAGTTCCAGTGGTCCTACTGGGAAGAGAAAGAACTTTGGGGGACACAGCAGGGGTGGTAAAAAGTCTAGTAGGGGAAGATTTTTCAGGACAGAGACCTCCTCCATCTGGTCAGTAGACTACCAGAAGTTCCTACCCTCCCCGTCAATGTGAAACTTGTGGTAGAAATCATGGTGGGGTATGCTACAAGGCCACAGGAGCCTGTTATAACTGCGGAGGCATAGGACACTTTGCTAAAGACTGCACCAGTACCCGTAGAGTTGGGCCACCTCCTACTACTGCAGAAGGGTCAGTTTAGAATCCTACCACCAGATGTTCACAACCACCTAGTAGAGGTAGAGGCAGGGGTAGAGGTAGTCCAGCAGGAAGCTATGGCACAGTGAATCAGTCAGAGCAAGGTAGTGCTTCAGTCAGAGTCTACACAATGAGACAGAGAGAAGAGGCTGAGACATCTGATATTGTGGCTGATACCTTCTCAACTTTTATTCAAGATGTGTTTATATTATTTGATCCGGATTCTACCCACTCCTATATGAGTGCTAGCATCATTGATTGCATTACTGTTCCATGTACAAAAATGAACTTTGAGGTGCTAGTAACAAGTCCACTAGGACTGGAGGTTAGGGTCAATAGAATGTATATGGATTATCCTTTGGTGATCCAAGGACATACTTTTCTGTCTGATCTGATTGAAATGCCCATAAGAGATTATGATATCATCTTGGGCATGGATTGGTTAGCCAGGCATCACGCCATGATTAACTGTAGATTGAAGACAGCCACTTTTAGTCTCCCTTAGTACAGTGATGTGGTAATACATGGGGAGACGCAGCTATTGCCATCAAACATTATTTCGGCTACACTAGTTAGAAAAATGATCAGAAAGGGTTGTGAAGCATACTTAGCACATGTGGTAAACACCTAAGTGGGGAGTCTAGCATTGTGGGACATCCCTACAGTATATGACTTTCCAAATGTGTTTCCTGATGAATTGCTAGGATTATCTCCAGAAAGAGAGGTGCAGTTTGAGATTAATATTATGCCTGGTGTGGATCCAATCTCCATAACACCATATAGAATGGCACCAGCAGAATTGAAGGAGTTGAAGGCACAGTTGCAAGAACTACTTGAAAAGGGCTTCATCCGCCTAGTGTGTCACCTTGGGAAGCACCAGTATTGTTTGTTAAAAAGAAAGATGGCACTCTCTGCTTATGTATTGACTACCTGCAGTTGACTAAGGTGACAATAAAGAACAGATATCCATTGCCTCACATTGATGATCTGTTTGATTAGTTGAAGGGTGCAGCTGTGTTCTCCAAAATTAATTTGCAATCTGGTTATTATCAGTTGAAAGTGCAAGAGCAGAGTATTCTAAAAACTGCTTTCAAAACTCGATATGGCCACTATGAGCTTCTTATAATGCCATTCGGGTTAACTAATGCCCTAGCTGCTTTCATGGATTTGATGAACACTTTCTTCAGACCATATCTCAACCAGTTTGTGGTGGTGTTTATTGATGATAATTTAATATATTCTAGAAATGCAGAGAAGCATGACAGACATCTGCAGATTATGCTGCAGACTTTGAGGGAGAAACAACTATAAGCCAAATTATCGAAATATGAATTTTGGCTGAAAGAAATCTCTTTCTTGGGATATGTTGTGTCAGCTGAAGGGATCAATGTAACGCCCTCCCGGTAACCACTCGCACATCCCATCGCTCCGTGATCGGTGTCGGTCGGACCTAGAACGTCCGAAAAAATAATTAAACTTAAGAGAGGGACCATAATTAACTCAAATATTAATAAGAAACACTTAGTAAAAAATTTTAGAAATAAAATACAACCAAGTCAAACGAGTATGCAAAGCGATGGGTAATCGAGGGAAGTTGCTTCTCGCAACGAGGAGCCCTAGACCTAGGGGAAAAATTATAAAATAATTTTTGGGACTCCAGAGAAGGGTCATTGAGGTTCCTATGGCATTAGAATGCCAAGAAAATACCTAGAAAAATTTTTCAATCGGTACAGACAATTTTGACCCGTTAAGCCAAACAGAGGGCATTTTGGTCATTTCGCCTTCAGAGGTGATTTTTGGCCGACTTGTCCAGTTGAGTAAATAATTAATATGACATAAAATATGAAGAAACATTACTAAAAATAAAATTGGAAAATAGTGAAAGAAAAGAAAAGAAAATGCAAAATAATGCAAATAATGACATCAATGTGATGTCATTTAAAATTTCCAACCAATCACAATTAAGCCCTTATTTGACTAACTAATAAAGAGACAAATTGAAGACTAAATTCATCAAAGAAACAGCAGCCATCCTTCTCTCCTCAAGTGCAGCCAAATCCATCTCCTCCCTCCATTGATTTTTTCAATCAAGCTCAATTTCTCCCTTGTTTCCACCATTAAACCCTAAACCCCTTCATTAAAACTTAACCACACCTCTTGGGAAGTGTTTGGCAGCCTAGAAAGTGAAGGAAAGTGAAGTTTTGAGTGGGAAAATCTGCCCTAATCAAGGTTAGTGCATTAGATACTTAAAACTCCTTATTTTCATGATTTGCAACTTGAATTGAGTAAGAATTGTAACTAAAATGAACAAGAATTATGTGTACACATACTATGGATTTTTGGCAGCCCTTGTGAAGGAATTATTTTGATTGTTTTGATGGACTTAAAGTGGGCTATAGATCAAGTTTAAACCATGTGTGTATGTGATTATTGAAAGAGCTAGTAATTAAGGTGTTGTGAAAACCTATAATGGAACTAGGGTTTTGAAGAGTGAAAAATTGGCTTGGCTTGGGAAATTGTTAGAGCACATTTTAATGGTCAATTAGTGACCATTTTAGGTAAGTTGACCATAATTAGAACTGAAAAATAGTATGGTAAAGTGAAGGTGAAATCTGCCCTAGGGACAGCAGCAATGGACTGAGATTTCAGTCCAATTACACAGCCATAACTTTGGCTGTGTTAGTCCAATTGGTGTTTGGCCAATTGGACATGAAACTAGGCTTATAATGGCACATTTTTGCTGAAGAAACCATGCCCAAAAGACCAAAGCAAGAGGACTAAAACTTGGCCCCAATCCGGACACCCTGCACTGATTCTACAGAATTGACCAAATGAATAGTAACTGTTCATTTGGCCATAACTCACTGTAGATTTGGTCAATTGACCTGAAATTTTTACAGCAACAAGTTAAGACATAGACAAACAACTTTCATGAAGGAACCTACCCCAAATTATGGCCAGAACCCATCCAAACAAGTGGTTCCAGTCACTGTTCATGCACTGTAGATATGGTAATTTCTGCAGAATGGAAAATCCGGCCAGCTGTGGTTTTTGGACCATATCTAGAGCTACAAAACTCCAAATGGAGTGATTCAAAAAAAGAAATTCAACTAGACAAAATAAGGAACAACTTTCATGTTTTACATTTCTTCAAATTCTCACAAGAATGAGGTCCAATGGAACAGTTGAATTTGACTCATCAAAACTGAAAATTCTGCTTGTGTTGGTTTAAACCTGAAATGGTATTAACACTTAATGCCAACAAGTTTTAAACACAAAATGTGGTATGTTGGGAGTGCCAAAGTCAATGTACATATTTTTTATCCAAAAGTCAACATTTTTGTTGACCAATGAGGTGAAAAGTAACACCAAAACATGAAATTCACAAATTGAAGAATTTAAAAGTTTCAAATGCCCTAGTATACCTAACAAGATTGGTTTGGATAGTTTGGCATGCCAATAGGGTTCAGTTAGCAGTACTGCACATGGCAATATGCCATTCCGTGATTTCATGGCTTTTAGCCATTCTGACTTTGTATTGAGACTTGGCCTTGTGCCTGAGATTATTTACTTGGTAGTCGCTCAACACCGGGTGATGCATATGCATCGATGGTGTGACGGCCCGAGGTATTAGATACCCAAAGGCGGTTTACCCGTTATCCAGTCCAGTCATCTAGTGTAGGTTACTTGGGGCAACCAAATGAATAAAAGTGGACAAAGTAAATAATATACAAATACCAAGCAAATGAAACATATACATTCACTACACATTTAAATTCTTGCTATTTTCTTTTATTATATTATTGCACCACTAAGCATTATTGCTTAGCGCGTTGCTTTTGCCACACGTAGGTACTGGAGATACCGATCGTGAGCCCGAGACCACGTGGGTGAGTCCATCCGGCAGCTTCGCTCGATGTCCGTGTCACCTCAACCTCATTGCATTGGTAGGACACTAGGTGTCATTTTGACATTTTGTAACTTAATTTTGTTTTCTCATATGTAATTAAATTTGTGTAATGTATATTGATATTTATGTAAATTATGAAAATTGTGCTTGTGAATGGAAATGTAAATGTTTACTTGTGATTTATATGTGATCATCACATGTGATGGATGATTGAGAACTAGAATTGAAATGTTGTTGAGATCTTAATGTTGAGAATTTGTTGATAAATTGAGGTTGGGATTGTTTGGAAATTATTTGGAAGTGTTTTTAAACAGGTTCCGAAGAACTGTTTTCTCCATTTTTAGCCGGTACTCCGCCGGATTTCCTTTAAAATTTTCGGACAAATAAATAATAATTTCGATAAATGGCTTAAATAAATCATATTTCATAAATTAGCTTCAAAAGCATGACACAAATTAAGTAAGGTATATTAGAGTGTGCCAGTACACCGTGTGGCATTACTTACTCGGGTATACTATACACAGGTAAGGGGTGTTACAATCAAGGTAGATTCTAGCAAGGTAGAAGCTATCCTTAATTGGAAGCCACCCAGGAATATCATAGAAATTCACAGTTTTCTGAGTTTAGCTGGATACAATCGCAGATTTGTGAAAAGTTTTCTATGTTGGCTTCTCCACTGACCAAGCTGCTTCAGAAAGATGTAAAATTTCAGTGGAAAGATAAATGCCAGCAGAGTTTTGATGAGTTGAAGAGGTGTTTGACTAAAGCTCCAGTCCTTACTTTACTTACACCGGGTAAAGAATACATACATAGTTTATAGTGATGCTTCTCACAATGGGTTAGGCTGTGTACTGATGCAAGATCGGAATGTCGTTGCTTATGCATCACGCTAGCTGAAATTGCACGAGAGGAATTATTCGACATATGACTTGGAGCTAGCAGCTATTATTTTGCTCTGAAGATCTAGAGACATTACTTATATGGGGAAAAGTGTTATATCTACACAGATCACAAGAGTTTGAAGTACTTGGGCACTCAGAAGGAATTAAACTTGAGGCAGAGGAAATGTTTAGAATTAATTAAAGACTATGATTGCTTAATAGACTATCAGTCAGGGGAAGCAAATGTGGTGGCTAACGCCTTAAGTCGCAAGACTATGGCAAGTCTCAGAGTTTCTCCTTTGTCCATGGTACATGAGTTGAAAGCACAGCATGCTAGTTTGGAGGTTGATGATGAGGGACAGATAGTAGTTGCATGGCATGTACAGCCAGTGTTGATTGATCAGGTGAGAATGGCTGCTCAGAATGATGAAAAATATCAAAAGCTACTGAAAGAAGTACAGCAGGGCAAGAAACCTGAATTCTCTATGAGAGATGATGGTTTATTGCTACATCAGGGTAGAATGTGCATTCCTAATGATGTTGACTTGAGACAGATCATTATGAAGGAAGCACATGAGTCTCCTTTTGCTATGCATCCTAGTGGAACTAAAATGTACAGAGGGCTAAAAGAGCATTACTAGTGGATGGGTATGAAAAAGGATGTAGCAGATTTTGTCTCCAAATACCTAACTTGTCAGCAAGTGTAGGCAGAACATCAAGTACCAGCTAGTTTGTTACATCCATTACTAGTACCAAAGTGGAAATGGGAACGGATAACTATGGATTTTGTTATGGGACTTCCGAGGACACAGAAGAGTCATGATGCAATATGGGTTATAGTTGACACACTGACCAAGTCTGCTCACTTTCTACCAGTCCAGATGGACTATAGCCTAGAAAGATTGGCCAAATTGTACATAGATGAGATTGTAAAACTGCATAGAGTGCTAGCATCGATTGTATCTGACAGAGATCCTAGGTTCACTTCTAGATTCTGGGGTAGTCTTCAAAGAGCCCTAAGAACTAGATTGAACTTCAACACAGCATTCCACCCACAGACAGATGGCCAGTCTGAGAGGGCAATTCAGATCTTGGAGGATATGCTACGAGCTTGTGTGATTGAGTTTGAAGGTAGTTGGAATACACACTTGCCTTTGATTGAGTTTGCTTATAACAACAGCTACTAATCAAGCATTAGGATGCCTCCATATGAAGCTTTGTATGGCAAAAAGTGCATAACTCCCTTATGTTGGGATGAAGTAGGTGAAAGAAAGATGATTGGCCCAGAAATTATTCAGCAAATAGAGGAAAAGATCAGATTGATCAGAGATCGACTCAAGGCTGCATCAGACCGTCAGAAGTCCTATATTGATTTGAAGAGAAGAGATATTAAATATGCAGTGGGTGATAAGGTATTCCTTAAAGTTTCTCCTTGGGAGGATTATGAGATTTGGCAGAAAGGGGAAACTGAGTCCTCATTTCATTGGACCATATGAGGTTCTGGAAAGAGTGGGTCCTTTGGCATAAAGGTTGGCATTACCTCCAGAGCTAGAAAGGATACACAGTGTCTTCCATGTGTCCATGTTAAGCAGGTACAGATCTGACCCATCTCATGTTCTATCAATTAAAGAGATTAAGGTTAATCCAGACCTTTCATATGAAGAAGAACCCGTAGAGATTCTGGCATATGAGTTGAAGCAGCTATGGAACAAACAGATACCCTTTGTGAAAGTGCTATGGAACCATCATTCAGGCCAGGAAGCTACTTGGGAACGTGAAGAGGACATGAGGAAACAGCATCCACAGCTGTTCAGAAACTAAAACTAGGTAAAATTTCGAGACGAAATTTATTTTAAGGGGGGGAGAATTGTAACACCCCTATATTTGGTAGTGCATTCTACTGTTCCGACGATCAGTATCTGTCCGGACAGCTAGAATGCCGGAACCATGCTTAAATGTTAGTGAGGAGACATAAAATAATGAAATAAAATAAAAGAAAACATAAGAAAAAAGAAGGAAAAATAAAAGAGAGAATGAAACTAAGTTAAATGAACCGAAAACTGTGGCGATGCGTGATCGTACTGGGAAATTGCGGCGTGGATCATTGACTAGTCTTGGACCGCGGAGAACCCTGGTATATATTTTTAAGACTTAAATAAACATCTATTGAAGTATAAATGACATTAGAAATGTCAAAGAAAATTAATTAATTAGTGCAAAGAAAAACGAGAAATCGAGAAACCGATAAAAATCGGTGCTACCAAAAAATCGGGAATACAATCCGAATAGGGGCATTGGGGTCATTTGACACTCCGAATTGCCTTTTGACCTAAATTTCCATTAAAAATAAATGATATTAAACTTTGAAAATATCATGAAAATTAAAATTGTGATATATTATAGGAATAGTAAAAGAAATGATGTAAAATGTGGGAATTGTGAAATTTTGAATTATTAACTCTTAAATAATAGTTAGTGCTCCACTAACTCATGTTATATGACACATATGTAAGCCTTTGGATAGCCATCTCTACAAAGTCACCTTCTTCTCCATTTTTTTTTTCTTCATAGCCGAAACCAAGTTGCTCTCCCAACTCTCCCATGGCCGTCCACATGCAATGGCCAATCCACCATCTTCAAGCCACCATTTCTTTAAGAGTTCTTCATTAAAGTTGTAGTATACACCTTGGGCAGCAGTTTGGGAGCAAGAAGGGAGAGATTTTAAGAGGTTTGACAAGTTCCACTTGAGGTACATGTCTACTTCTTCATCCTTTCTTCATTAAAGCTTGTGTGGGTGTTGTGATGAGTGGAATTATAGAAGAAATGTTGACGTTTGGTGAGTTAGGGCGATGTTACATTTTGGCAGCCATGGAAGTTCAACATGTTAACTTGTTTTCTTCATGTAAGTGGTAGTTTGGGGTATTGATTTAAGTGCTTAAATGTATAAAAGTTGATTTCCACGTATATAGTTTGAATAGTAAGTTATAAATTGAAAATGAAAGTTTGGTGTGAATGTGTTACTTGGGTAGCCTCATGGTGAAGATTGATGATGTTTAAGTTCTTGAAAAGTGGTTGAATTATGGTACAAAAAAATGGCAGCATATGTATATGAAATAGTGGTGATAATGTATGTAAATTGGTAGTGTAAATTATATGTATTTGTTAGGAATATTATGTGAAAAATAGCTTAAAATTGGATATTGTAAATTAGGAGTTATTGTTAATAGTATGCCCTAGAACATATCATTTAGTATGTATGTTGTACATGTTTTTTTTAATAAAAGGCATTTCCACTTTTCTATTTACATAACATATTTAAGTGTAATAGAAAAGGTCCATTGATATTTTGTTAGAAATTCTATTCTTAAGTTGTTAAGAATATGAGTGATAGTATTTCTAGTACAAAGTATCATAAATAGGTTCACAATCGAGGATACTTCAAAATATGGACATGACTTATCCAGAAAGATTGTATTCATGTTTGTTCCCAAGTTATTTATATGAGATATAAATAAGATGGAATGGTGAGTCTCATGCCATATAACAAACATGATAGGCACTTATACATGATAAGTAGGCCGAAACAGTGACACTTATGATAAGCGCATGGAGTTTACTCTTGTCAATGGATTGTCATAAATCATATCAATGTTGTGACACCCCTTACCCGTCTACAGTATATCCGAGTAAGCTATGTCAAACGGTATACCGGAACACTCTATTTTATCTCAATCATTTTTATTCTTCCTTAATTTATTTTTATCATAGTTTTGAATATAATTTATGAAATATAATTTATTTGAGCCATTTATCAAAATTATAATTTATTTGAGGTTACGAAAATTTTATAGAAAATCCGGCAGAGTACCAGCTAAAAATGGAGAAAACAGTTCTTCGGAACCTGTGAAAAACACTTCCAATAGTCATATTCAATCATTCTCAAACTCCAATATCAAAATCTCAATATTCTTCAATTTCATTTCTCAATCATTCATTTCTCATGGTACTCATATACATAAGCAATAAATAAATACTCAAATTTTTTTTTCATTCATAACCATAATTTTTCATTATTTACATGAACATCAAAATACATTACATAAGTTTCATTTACACAAAGGAAAATAAAAGTTAGTTACAAAATACTAAAATGAAACCTAGTGTCCTACCAATGCACTGTAGATGGTGAGGTGACACGGACACTATGCAGAGCTGCAGGAGGTCTCACCCAGTCTGTGGTCTACTGGGCTCTCGGTCAGTGTCTCCAGAACCTACTCGTGGCAAAAGCAACGTGCTAAGCAATAATGCTTAGTGGTGCCAATAATAAAATAAAAAGGAATAACAGGAAGTAAACATGCAGTGCATGTATCGATGACTTATTTGTTTTGTACTTGTTATATTCATTATTTCGTTAAATTTATCCACTTTCATTTTTGGTTGCCCAAGTAACCTACACTAGACGACTGGACTGGATAAACGGGTAACCGCATCGGGTATCAAGTACCTTGGGCCGTCACACCATCGGTCACATATGTGTCTCCCGGTGTGCAACAGATCAGCTAATAAGCTGTAATAACATCAGGCACAAGGCCAAGTATCAACATAATGTCATAATGGCTAAAAGCTGTGAAATCACAGAATGGCATAATGCCATGTGCAGTACTGCTAACTGAACCCTATTGGCATGCTAAACTATCCAAACCAATCTTGTTAGGTATACTAGGGCATTTGATACTTTTGAATTTTGTAATTTTTGATTTTCAAGCTTTGGTGTTACTATTCACCTCATTGGTCCACAAAAATGTTGACTTTTGCATAGAAAATAGGTACATTGGTTTTAACACTCCCAACATACCACATTTTGCAATCAAAACTTGTTGGCATTAATCACCAATACCATTTCTAAGCTTAAAACTAATGGGACAGAAATTTCAGTTTTTATACTTTAATTTTACTGTTCCATTAGTTACTGTTACAGTGAGAATTTGAGAAAATAATAAACATGAAAGTTGTTCCTTATTTTGTCTAGTTGAGTTTCTTTTGTTGAATTACTCCATTTGGAGTTTTGTAGCTCAAGTTATAGTCCAAAAACCACAACTGGCCGGATTGGAAAATTGCAGAACTGACCATATCTACGGTAAAGTTGAAGTGATGCAACTGCCATGTTGGATATGTTCTGGTCATAATTTGGGGTAGGTTTCTTCATAAAAGTTGTTGGTCTATATCTTAATTTGTTTCTGTAAAAATTTCAGGTCAATTGGGCCATTCGACAATGAGTTATGGCCAAATGAACAATTACTGTTCATTTGGTCATTCTGCAGAATCTGGTTGCAGGACATCTAGATTGGGGCCAGTTTTTGGTCCACTTGCTTTGGTATTTTGGGCATGGTTTCTTCACCAAAATTGTGCCATTATGTGTCTAGTTTCATTTACAATCGGCTAAACACCAATTGAACCTACACAGCCAAAGTTATGGCTGTCCAAACAGGCTGGACTCACAGCCACACCTACTGCTCTCACTAGGCAGCCACATCAAATCAGTTTGTAATGCTATAGTTCACTCCAAATTATGGCCGACTTACCTAAAATGGTCACTAATTGACCATTAGAATGTTCATTCTCCATTACCTAAGCAAGGTCCAAGTTTCTCTCCAAAACCCTAACCCTAATTGACCAAGGCTCCAATTCATGCATCCCACTCCTAATTTGCTATACTAATCATATAATTTATAAGAGGGGCAGCAATATGTCACTTTAAACCAAAGATTTCTCCTAACCCTAACTCATGTCAAGGCTACCAAAACTTCATGGAATATAACCATGCTTCATTTATTCAATTTTTGTCAAATTTTTAACTTAGCTCAAATTCATGATTAGAAAGATGTAAAAGCAAAAGTTATGGCACTAACCTCTTTGGTGATTTTCTAAGCTTGTTCACACCTCACTTTCTTCCACTTTCTTTTGTTTTCTTGGCTGCCAACCACTCTAGCAAGGTTGGGTGACAAATTTTAGTGAAGGGACCTAAGGGTCTTGGGGTGAGAAATCAAAGAATGACGGTATGAGAGAATGAGAGTTATGGAGGAAGAAGGAGAAACTCACGGCTGGCTGAAGAAAAAGGAGAAAACACCAGAATTTTTGGGTCCATTTTGTCTCTTTTAATTGTTTTAAGAAGGCTTGTTGAATGGTGATTGGTGGAGGGTATGTAAATGACATCATGTGATGTCATTATCCCTAATTTCCTTCATTTTTCTTTTCTTTTCTTTTCTACCAAATTTCAATTTAGTTTCTAGCAATATTTATTCATCTTTTATGTCATAATAATTATTTACTTAACTTGACATGTAGGCCAAAAATCGCCTCTAAAGGTGAAATGACCAAAATGCCCTCTGTTTGGCTTAACTGGTCAAAATTGTCTGTACCGATTGAAAAATTTTTCTAAATATTTTCTTGGCATTCTAATGCCATAGGAACCTCAATAACCCTTCTATGGAGTCCCAAAATTATTTTATGAATTTTCTCTCGGTCTAGGGCTCCAGTTGCGAGAATCGCAACTTCCCATCAGGTTATCCATCGCTTGGGCACCTACCATTTGACTTAGTTGTATTTTATTTCTAAAATTTTTACTAAATTTTTCTTATTAATATTTGAGTTAATTATGGTCCTCACTTTAGTTTAAATATTTTTCCGATCGTTTCTAGCTTTCCGACCAACACCGGTCACCTAATGAGAATGTACTGAGTTGCTACAGGAGGGTTTTACAACTCTTCCTCTAATTTAAATTTCGTCCTTGAAATTTACCACGATGCAAACAGCTTAAGGGAACTATTGCCTCATCGTTTCTTCACTTTCCCAAGTTGCCTCCTCGGTGTTATGGTGCCTCCAAAGCACTTTCACCTGGAATCGCTTATTTCTCAACTCTTTCACTTCCCGAGCCAGATCCGTAGAGGTTCTTCTTCATATGTCAAATCCTGTATTTCAATTTCTTCCCGGAGATGACATGTGAAGGATCCGAGCGGTATCTTCCGAGCATGGACACGTGGAACACATTGTCGATCTTGTCCACCGTGGTAAAGCTAGCCTATAGGCCATCGACCCACACGCTCAATGACTTCATATGGGCCAATGAACCTAGGGCTTAACTTACCTTTTCTTCCAAACCTCGATTTTTTCCATGGTGACACCTTGAGGAACACTTTGTCGCCAACCGCATATTCTATTTCTTTTCTCTTTAGGTCGGCATAAGATTTCTGTCTATCTGAGGCCACCTTCAGATTAGCTTTGATTAGTTTCACTTTCTCTTCAGTCTGTTTCACCAGATCTGGCCCCACCAGTTTATCTTCGCCCAATTCACCCAAAGACACTGAGTTCTACATTTCCTCCCATACAATTGCTTCATACGGCCATTTGGATACTAGCTTGGTAACTATTGTTGTATGCAAATTCTGCGATGGGAGGTATCTATCCCAACTTCCTCAAACTCAATGACACAACCCTCAAAGATATCCTCAAGGACCTGATATATATTTCATGTTATTATTATCATTTTAATTCAATAGTTGTATTAATTTAATTGGTTCAATTGTCTACTTGGACTACTCTTTAGGATTGCCCATCCGTCTGAGGATGGAATGCTGTGCTGAAGTGGAGTTGTGTACCCAAGGACTCATGCAACTTCTTCTAAAATCTCGATGTAAACCTTCGGTCTCGATCAGATATGATGGAAAGTAGAATTCCATGCAGTCTAACTATCTCACTGATATACAATTCTGCTAACTTCTCCAGTGAGTAGTCAGTCCTAACTGGCAGAAAGTGTGCTGACTTTGTCAATCTATCAACTATCACCCATACTGCATCATGTTTCTTCTGGGTGAGAGGTAGACCACTTACAAAATCCATGGTGACCCGATCCCATTTCCATTCAGGTATGCGTATAGGCTATAGCAAACCTGATGGGACTTGATGTTCTGCCTTGACTTGCTGACATGTTAAGCATTTAGTCACATAGTCAGCTATGTCCTTCTTCATACCAGGCCACCAATACTGAAGCTTCAAATCATGATACATCTTTGTACTTCCTGGGTGCATAGCATATACACTGGTGTGTGCCTCTTTTAGAATACTGGCCTTCAATTCCCTATCATCTGGTACACACAGTCTTCCTTTGTAGTACAGACACTCATCTGCTTTCACCTCATAGTCAGTTGCTTTTCCCTCTGCGATTTTGCTCATAATAGCCATTAACTTTTCATCCGCTTTTGCCCATCTAAAATCTGTCAGTAGCAGTTTGGCCTCACTTGCAACTCACCAAAATAGCTCCATCTCGAACCAAAGATAGACGGGCATTCAATGATCTCAAAGTCGCCATGGATTTTCTGCTCAAAGCATCAAGAATTACATTTGCCTTCCTGTGATGGTAGTCAATTACACAATCATAGTCCTTCAGAACTCAATCCATCGTCTCGCTTCAAAGTTGAGCTCCTTCTGGGTTGGCAAGTATTTTAGGCTTTTGTGGTCTGTGTAAATTTAGCACTTTTCACCATACAAGTAATGCCTCCATATCTTCAGTGCGAAGATAATTGCTGCAAGCTCTAAATCATGGGTAGGGTAATTCTGTTCATGTGGCCTTAGCTGCCTAGAAGCATAAGCGACCACTTTTCCTTCTTGCATCAATACACACCCTAACCCATTATGAGAGGCATCACTATAGACTACAAAGTCCTTTCCTTACACCGGCTGTGTTAACACTGGTGCCTCTGTCAACATAGCCTTCAACTTTTCAAAACTGTCCGACACTTGTCATTCCACCAAATCGACGCTCTTGTGTAACAACTTGGTCATTGGAGCAAATTAAGGAAAATCCCTTCACAAATCTCCTGTAATACCCAGCTAGCCCCAAGAAGCTTCTGACCTCAGTTGTATTCCTGGGAGGCTTCCATTCCATCACTGCTTCTATTTTCTTGGGATCTACCCTAATCCCATCAGCTGACACTATGTGTCCAAGGAATGCAATTTCATTTAACCGGAAGTCACACTTAGACAACTTAGCATACAGTTTCTTTTCTCTCGTGGTTTGCGTAACAATCCTCAATTGCTCATCATGTTCTTCCCTGGTCTTGGAATCCACCAAAATATCATCAATAAAGACCACTACGAACCGATCTAGGTATTGATTGAAGATACGGTTCATAAGGTCCATAAATGCAGCTGGTGCATTTGTTAGGCCAAAGGGCATCACCAGAAACTCATAATGCCCATACCGGGTCTTGAATGCAGTCTTTGGCACATCTGCATCCTTCACCCTCAACTGATGATACCCTGATCTGAGATCAATTTTCGAAAATACTCTTGCTCTCTTCAACTGATCAAACAGAATATCAAATTTTAGGCAACGGATATTTGTTCTTCACAGTCACTTTATTCAACTGTCGGTAATCAATGCATAGCCTCAAAGTCCCATCCTTCTTCTTCACAAACAGCACGGGAGCTTCCCATGGTGACACACTACGGCATATAAACCCCTTGTCTAGCAACTTCTGCAACTGAATTTTTAGCTCCTTCAATTCTGTAGGTGTCATCCTATAAGGAGCAATAGAAATGGGTACTGCATCTGCAGTTGTCTCAATAGCAAATTCAACTTCTCTTCGGTGGCAAACCTGTGCAATTCTTCAGAAATACTGGAAGTCTCTTACTGGGTATATCACTCGTGTTTGGCTTAGCTCGCCTAGTATCCACCACATGTGCTAGGTAGGCTTCACCTTTTCTCATCATTCTTCTTGTAATCGTGGTGAGATAACATTGGACAGAAATCATCCTTTCACCCACAACAGTGATCTCATTACCCTCTCAAGTTTTCAGAAATTCTCTTCAATTTGCAATCAACTATTGCTTGATGACGTGACAACCACCCATTCCCAAAATCACGCCAAACTCATGGAAAGGCAACTCAATCAGTCCGCCAAGAATTCATACCTCAATCCTTAACGCAACCCTTGTATACTTTGTTCACCACTACACTGTGGCCCAATGGATTAGTGACCGTAATGTCTTGGTCACTCTCCCTACTAGTATCCCCTTTCTACGGGTAGGTTGATGCAGATGTATGAATGAGTGGATCCGGATCCACCAATGCATGCAGATGTATTGTAGAGGAGAACGCACTCGATGACGTCTGGGGCATCTTGCTCCTCCTGAGCTCTCATGGCATAAGCTCTGGCAGGTGGTCTGTTATCAGGCCTCTCTGGTGGCTCAGATGTAGGCCTCTGAGATGATCCCACTGCCTTAGTTTTGCCAGATTTCCTACCCCTTTGTGGTGCAGGAGCAGATCTATCTGCTTGCATTGGAGCAGCTGTAGTGGTTCTGCGTGGACAGTTCCTCAACTGATGCTCTGTTGACCTACACCTTAAGTAGGCACTAGTCACTCTCCAACACTCCCCCTTGTGCCACTTCAGGCAATGTGGACATGCAGAAGATGCTGGGGCTGGTCCCCTGAACCCCATCCCTGGAGAGCTGCTCACTGATGGTGTGGACTGACCTCTCCTAGGGGTAACCGTGGCTGGGCCCCGAACTGACTCGACCTTGTGGTTGACTGAACTCGTGCGTGTGGACCCTTGAACTTCTTCCCAAGTGCGGAGATGAACTAGACGACTGGGCCCTTCTTCTCTGTCTTTCCCTTCTAGTCCGCTTCACCGATTCTTACTTTTTCAACCTTTATTGCAGCCTTCCACTAACTTAGTGAAGTCGGTAATTCCCAAGGCAGTGATCATGATCTTTATATTGTCATTTAGTCCCTCTTCAAATCTCTTACACCTTTCAGCCTCATTAGAGACTATCTCACTTCTGTAGCGGCTTAATCTAACAAATTCCTTTTCATACTTGGCAACTGACAGTTGTCTCTGCCTCAGATTAATGAACTCTCTTCTTCTCTCTTCCAGGTATACACTACCCACATATTTCTTCTTAAATTCAGAGAGGAAGAAGTCCCAAGTTATAACTTCTGGCTGCACTTCACTGGATACCGTGTCCCACCATTCATATGCATCATCTTGCAACAAAGATATGGCAGCTTCTAAATTTTGCCTGGAGTGCAAAGTGGAGTTGTTTTAAAACTCGCTTGTTCTGTTCAACCAATTCTACCGCAATGTAATCATCTTCTCTCTTGCCAAAGAAGTCCACCGCTCCAAACTTTCTCAATTTTTCCGTGTGATTTTGGTTGTGGAGGTGGTGGTGGTGGTGGCATTACCCCAGCCATTTGTTTGAAAAATTCGCCATTTGTCGGAACATGGCCTCGTGGAGGCCGAAAGGTGCTTTGCTTGAGTGGCGGAGCAGTTCTCCCATACCTCGGTCTCACCGCCGCAGTGGAGCATGACTCTCCACTTCCTCCTCAACTGCCCTCTGTGATGTAGGGTCCATATCCTATTCAAAATAAGAAAGAAAAACAGATCTGCATTAGTGTCACCTCGACTCTTACAAATGCAATGCATGGTATGGACTTAATCTAGGCCCAGAAACGCCTAAACCGTGCTTTGATACCACTAAATGTGACACCCCTTACCCGTCTACAGTATATCCGAGTAAGCTATGTCACACGATGTACCGGAACACTTCCTTAATTTATTTTTATCATAGTTTTGAATATAATTTATGAAATATAATTTATTTAAGCCATTTATCAAAATTATAATTTATTTGAGGTTACGAAAATTTTATAGAAAATCCGGCAGAGTACCGGCTAAAAATGGAGAAAACAGTTCTTTGGAACCTGTGAAAAACACTTCCAATAATCATATTCAATCATTCTCAAACTCCAATATCAAAATCTCAATATTCTTCAATTTCATTTCTCAATCATTCATTTCTCATGGTACTCATATACATAAGCAATAAATAAATACTCAAATTTTTTTTTCATTCATAACCATAATTTTTCATTATTTACATGAACATCAAAATACATTACATAAGTTTCATTTACACAAAGGAAAATAAAAGTTAGTTACAAAATACCAAAATGAAACCTAGTGTCCTACCAATGCACTGTAGATGGTGAGGTGACACGGACACTATGCAGAGCTGCAGGAGATCTCACCTAGTTTGTGTTCTACTGGGCTCTCGGTCAGTGTCTCCAGAACCTACGCGTGGCAAAAGCAACACGCTAAGCAATAATGCTTAGTGGTGCCAATAATAAAATAAAAAGGAATAACAGGAAGTAAACATGCAGTGCATGTATCGATGACTTATTTGTTTTGTACTTGTTATATTCATTATTTCGTTAAATTTATCCACTTTCAATTTTGGTTGCCCTAGTAACCTACACTAGATGACTGGACTGGATAAACGGGTAAACTGGCACTGGGTATCAAGTACCTTGGGCCATCACACCATCGGTCACATATGTGTCTCCCGGTGTGCAACAGATCAGCTAATAAGCTGTAATAACATCAGGCACAAGGCCAAGTATCAACATAATGTCAGAATGGCTAAAAGCCATGAAATCACAGAATGGCATAATGCCATGTGCGATCGCTAATGAACTCCTATTCGCATGCCAAACTATCCAAACCAATCTTGTTAGGTATACTAGGGCATTTGATACTTTTGAATTTTGTAATTTTTTATTTTCAAGCTTCGGTGTTACTATTCACCTCATTGGTCAACAAAAAAGTTGACTTTTGCATAGAAAATAGGTACATTGGTTTTAACACTCCCAACATACCATATTTTGCAATCAAAACTTGTTGGCATTAATCACCAATACCATTTCTAAGCTTAAAACTAATGGGACAGAAATTTCAGTTTTTATACTCTAACTTTACTGTTCCATTAGTTACAGTTACAGTGGGAATTAGAGAAAATGATAAACATGAAAGTTGTTCCTTATTTTGTCTAGTTCAGTTTCGTTTTTTGAATCACTCCATTTGGAGTTTTGTAGCTCAAGTTATGGTCCAAAAACCACAACTGGCCGGATTGGAAAATTGCAGAACTGACCATATCTACAGTGCAGTGAACAGTGATTGCAACTGCCTTGCTGGATAGGTTCTGGTCATAATTTGGGGTAGAGTTCTTCATGAAAGTTGTTGGTCTATATCTTAACTTGTTGCTGTAGAAATTTCAGGTCAATTGGGCCATTTGACAATGAGTTATGGCCAAATGAACAATTACTGTTCATTTGGTCATTCTGCAGAATCTGGTTGCAGGACATCCGGATTGGGGCCAATTTTTGGTCACTTGCTTTGGTATTTTGGGCATGGTTTCTTTACCAAAATTGTGCCATTATGTGTCTAGTTTCATGTTCAATTGGATAAACATCAATTAAACCTACACAGCCAAAGTTATGGCTGTCCAAACAGGCTGGACTCACAGCCACACCTACTGCTCTCACTAGGCAGCCACATCAAATCAGTTTGTAATGCTATAGTTCACTCCAAATTATGGCCGACTTACCTAAAATGGTCACTAATTGACCATTTGAATGTTCATTCTCCATTACCTAAGCAAGGTCCAAGTTTCTCTCCAAAACCCTAACCCTAATTGACCAAGGCTCCAATTCATGCATCCCACTCCTAATTTGCTATACTAATCATATAATTTGTAAGAGGGGTAGCAATATGTCACTTTAAAACAAAGATTTCTCCTAACCATAACTCATGTCAAGGCTGCCAAAACTTCATGGAATATAACCATGCTTCATTTATTCAATTTTTATCAAATTTTTAACTTAACTTAGCTCAAATTCATGATTAGAAAGATGTAAAAGCAAAAGTTATGGCACTAACCTCTTTGGTGATTTTCTTAGCTTGTTCACACCTCACTTTCTTTCCACTTTCTTTTGTTTTCTTGGCTGCCAACCACTCTAGCAAGGTTGGGTGACAAATTTTAGTGAACGGACCTAAGGGTTTTGGGGTGGGAAATCAAAGATTGAAGGTATGAGAGAATGAGAGTTATGGAGGAAGAAGGAGAAACTCACGGCTGGCTGAAGAAGAAGGAGAAAACACCAGAATTTTTGGGTCCATTTTGTCTCTTTTAATTGTTTTAAGAAGGCTTGTTGAATGGTGATTGGTGGAGGGTATGTAAATTGAAGGAACGGAAGTGTGAAAAACACAAGTTTATACCATTGAATTCAAAAATTTTCACCTAGGGTCACATGCATCATGCAAGATTTATTTTTATCTATTTGATTTCAATGATAAACAACATATTAAAACTCTTTTAATATGTTTTTGGATCTATATTTGCCATTTAAGATTTTAAAATTAATCAGATTAATTTTAGAACCCTAGATTAAATCAAGAACGATTACACTAACCTCTTGTTGCAATCGCATGCGTCTGCGCTTTGAGATTCGTCTTCAGGACACCAGATGTTGTCCCTCTAGCTTGTCCACACCAAGAACACCTATGGCAGCCCTTGAATAGCTTCTAAAGCTTTTTATATTAATTAGAAAATCAAGTTCTGCCTTTTAAAAGATTAAAGATGTAAACAGGACACTAGAAACAATTTCTAGTGTTCTTAATTCAAGAGATTGATGGCTAATCTCTTTGAATTGATAAGAGATGAAGAAGAAGAGATAAAAACCCTCAAAGTGGCGTGACAAAGGAGTGTGGCTGCTGGTTGTGTTTTATTTTTCTCATAACAACACTTATATAGCTAGGTTAACACATTAAACCCTTGCCACATGTCATCCTTTGATTAGCTCTAGGTTTAAGTGACCCAATCACATTGTGCCAAGTGTCAAACCTATATTTAATCTTGATTTTAATCATCTTACATGATTAAAAAACATTTGGCAAGCTTATGTGTAATCCCATGTGTCACCATCTCATGGTGCCACGTGTCACGCTGCAAAATGACCAAAATGCCCCTGTGTCTTAATTTTGAGTTCTTAACCCAAAATAATTATTTTCTTCTTCTAATTAATTTATATCAAATATAAATTAATTAATTAATCTCTATTAATTAATTTCTCATTAATTAAATTCATATTTAAACACTTTAAATATAAATTTAACTTATATTATACATCCAATAATCTAGATTTGGTTTCAAGTCATGCTAGGGACTTTGCAATCTAATTGCAAACCAAACCTATTTAATTAATCAATTAAACTCTTTAATTAATTAATTAAATCATATTTAAATAGGTGATTACTTGTGTATGTGTGTGACTTACTAGGCTCATCACTAATTGGCAATGAGACATGATATCAACTCTTAATATCATCAGAACTCTTTCTTACCATAAATGATTTCTCTAAATCATTTTATGAACCTCATAGACCATGGTTAACACCTAGCATAGCATGCCATGGCCACCCAATTAGTAATAAGGTTTACCTTAAATGAACTTATAATCATATGTTACCATGCACTAGAATCTCTCATACAAAATCCCAACTCAATTTGAGTCATGGTTTATGTCAAACTCCATTTGCTATGAATATTATGTTCTCTTTTAATTCCAGCTTGATTAAAAGATTTTCTCATCAGAAACTCTTTTCTGAATAAATATATCTGTCATGGCCAGGAACTTGAAACATTAAGAACAATTAAATGAACATAGGATTTTATCTCTATTTACTTAGAGGAACAGATTCCATCTTGATCAACACCTACCTCCATATATAACTAGTAGGAGCCAACACATGCCCGTATACCCATACACGGTACAAGTATGAAAGCGAGATCAAACTCAAACTACCTATATACAAGATAACTGTGCTATCTCAGTCTAAAGATTATATGCACTGATATGATTTATGAAAAAACATTGACAAGAGTAAACTCCATGTGCTTGTCATAAGTGTCACTGGTTCGGCTTACTTATCATTTATAAGTGCCTATCATGTTTGTTATATGGCATGAGACTCACCATTCCATCTTATTTATATCTCATATAAATAACTTGGGAACAAACATGAATACAATCTTTCTGGATAAGTCATGTCCTTATTATGAAGTATCCTCGATTGTGAACCTATTTATGATGCTTCGTGCTAGAAATATTGTCACTCATATTCTTAACAACTTAAGAATAATATTTCTAACAAAATATCAATGGACCTTTTCTATTACACATAAATATATTATGTAAACGGAAAAGTGGAAATGCCTTTATTAATAAAAATATGTACAAGATACATACTAAATGATATGCTCTAGGGCATACTACTAACAATCTCCCACTAGTACTAGAGCCATTCACTACAATATCTTAGACCTATCTTCTCAAGATGTTGGTGTAACTGAGTCTGTGACATAGGCTTAGTGAATGGATCAGCTGGATTTTTCAGCTGATGTTATTTTTCTGTATGGCTATATCGCCTTGCCCAACTACATATCTGATAATGTGGTAGTGCCTTTCTATGTGTTTGGATTTTGGGTGAGACCTTAGTTCCTTAGCCTGTATGACTACTCCATTGTTGTCACAGTGTAATGGAACTGCTGACTCAATGGAAGGAACTACTGTAAGTTCTGTCACGAACTTCTTAATCCAAAGCGACTTCCTTTGCGAGATCGATGCAAAGAATATACTCACTTCAGAGTGGAATTTGCGGTCGTGCTCGCTTGGAACTCTTCCAACCGATCGCACCTCCATTACAAATGAACAAATATCAATAGTTAGAATTTCTATCATCCATATATCATTTGAAATCATAATCAATATAACCATCCAATTGCAAGTCTCCACCTCCATAAATCAAGAATAAATCCTTAGTTCTTCTCAAGTACTTAAGAATATTCTTGTGACTATCGTTGTTCCAAACCTGGATTGGATTGATACCGCTAGTCAAATTAACGATATGCGATATCAGGCCTAGTACACAACATTGCATACATTAAACTTCCAATAGCCAAGCACATGGAATCTGGCCATCGTATCTCTTTCTTCAGGTGTCTTTGGAGACATCTCTTTAGAAAGATGGATACCATGTCTCACTGGTAACAATCCTCTCTTGGAATCAAGCATGTTAAACCTCTTTAACACCTTTTCCAAGTATAGACTTTGGGATAAACCAATTATTCGTTTCGCTCTATCTCTATAGATGCGAATCCCAAGAATATAGGTTGCCTCCCCTAAGTCTTTCATGGAGAATGTATTTGACAACCATACCTTTATAATCGTCAACATACCTGTGTCATTACCCATCAACAGTATGTCATCCACATATAAGACAAGGAAAGTGATAGCACTGTCACTAACCTTCTTATATACACATGGCTCATCCTCATTTTTGATAAAACCAAAGGATTTAATGGCTTCATCAAAACGGATGTTCCAACTCCTCGAAGCTTGTTTCAACCCATAAATGGATCGCTTTAGCTTGCATACCTTGGAACCATTTTGGGATTCAAAACCCCTAGGTTGTTCCATGAAAATGTTTTCTTCAATGTATCCATTGAGAAAAGCCGCTTTGACATCCATCGCCAAATCTCATAATCATAGTACGCAGCTATTGCTAATAAAATCCTAATTGATTTAAGTATGGCAAAAGCAGAAAGTCTCCTCATAGTCGATTCCTTGCCTTTGGCGAAACCCTTTCGCTACTAGCCTTACTTTATAGGTCTCTACCTTTCCATCGTAACCAATTTTCTTCTTGAAAACCCATTTGTTCCCTATAGGTACAATACCTTCGTGGGTCAACAAGATCCCAAACTTGATTCTTATACATGGAATCAATCTTGATTTCATAGCATCAATCCATTTTGAAGAGTCTATATCTGATATAGCTTCTTCATAGGTAAGTGGATCATCTCCATGATCTACTTCTTCATGAGTAGACAACTCTTGTTCTTCTTCATGAAGAAAACCATATCTCACGATGGGTGAGATACCTGGTTGTTCTACGAGAACAAATTTGTAGATGTTTCATCAACGGGTATTGGTTGACTAGATGGATCTATATCCAACTCATCTTGGTTGGTCGTAATTCTCCAATTCTAACTCTATTTGCCTTCGTTTGCCTCCTTCTTGAACAAACCGTTGTTCAAGAAATGTGGCATCTCTACTTATCACAACCTTTGTGAAGTAGGCAAATAAAAATAATATCCAAAACTATCTTTTGGATATCCAACAAATCGACCTTTTCTCGATCCGTCTCCAATTTATCGCTGTTCACTTTTGATATAAATCGACAACCCCAAATCTTAACATGCTTAAGACTTGGTTTTCTTCCATGCCATATCTCATAAGGTGTGAAAGAAACGATTTTGATGGAATCCTATTCAATATACAAAGTCGATTCTAGTGCAAATCCCAAAAGAAGATTGGCATATCAAGATAGCTCATCATACTACGTACCATATCCAATAGGGTACGATTTCTCCTTTCAGATATACCATTCACCGTATGCGTTCTCGAGGAGTCTAAGAAACAATGCCATGCTCTCTCAAGTATTCATCAAATTCAAGACTCAAATATTCACCTCCACGATCCGATCAAGAGCTTTAATACTCTTTCTGTTTGATTTTCTACTTGATTTAAATTCTTTGAACTTTTCAAAGATTCATGTTTGTATTTCATCAAATACAAATACCCAAACCTTGATTTATCATCAAGAAAGGTAATAAAATAATGAAAACCCCTCTAGCCATTTCGTAAATGGACCACATACATCACTATGTATTAGTCCAAAATATTTTCACTCTTAGCCCTTGTCCAACAAAGGGTGTTCTAGTAATTTTTCCAAGAAGGCAAGATTCACAAGTTGCAGTAGTCTCAGAGCACAATGAGGATAGAATCCCCAATTTCTCCAAATTTGCAATCCTATCTTCTGCAACATGACAAAACCTTAATTGCCAAATATATATTGAACTTGAGTTGGTTTTCACCATTGCATTGTATTCATTTAGATTGCTATACTGGCTAGTGGAAACACTTTCATCGCAATGGAAACACTTTCCTGCTGGCAGTGGAAACACTTTCCTGCTGGCAGTGGAAACACTTTCCTTTGCCTTTGTCAGCTTTGGTCTTCCTTTTCTATTTAGCTATTTTCTTGGAAGGACCAGGAATCTGAGGTTTCTTTTTCTTATTACCCTTCTTCTTGTTGGACTTTCCAACAGAAGAAGATGCAACCAAAGCTACCTCTTTCCCTTTATTTCCTGGCATATTCTTTTGGGCAATAACCAGCATGTTGAGTAAAACCAGCTAAGGTGCATTCCTATTTAGTCATATGGAAATCTGTCACAAAATTCCCAAAAGACTCAGGAAGGGACTGAAGGATCAAATCTGTCTGTAGTTGGAAATCCATGTTGAAGTCAAGATGTTCCAACCGCTCAATCACCAATCATCTTGTTGACATGATACCCATCATTCTGTCACTCTGACATCCTCATACTGGAATAGCCGTCTAGATATCTCATACCTAACATTCTGCTTGTGCTCACCATATAACTCTTGTAGGTGAAGGAGGATCTCACTGCACTGCATGTTCTCATGTTGCTTCAGAACTCATTACTCATGGAAGCAAGCATGTAACACTTATCATGCTCCTTCCACTTGTCCAAAGTTTCATGTTCCTCTAGTGTGGCCTCTGGAGGTAAGGGACCAGGAACATTTGAATCTAGAACATATCCTATATGTTCAAGGTTCAGGACAAGTTTCAAATTTCTTAGCCAATCGCATGCATTAGGTCCTGTCAACCTATTGTGATCAAGTATGCTTGCAAGGATATTGGATGGTGGTGGTTGTTTTGTGCTCATTTTTATCGTAAAATTAATCGCAGAAAATAACCAGATTAATTAGTAAATGTATCATGTAATTAACCAAAATGATTATGGTCTTTTAATCAAATTGGTCCTCCCACTAACTTAGCGAATCCTACACTTCCAAAGTAGAAAACAGAAATCCTAGTTGGATGGATTTCTAGCGAGTGATTGAATTCTTATAATTCTATTGATCATCCTCAGGTACATCCATTATTGGAATTACAATAAACTATAAGTGAACAACTCTTTGCCCATCACATCTCATGTGAGATTCAATCCTTTACCTAGCCCCTAATGCTCAAAATCTCAGGTACATCCATTATTGACTTATCTTGCATTAGTTAAGTTGATCCCATTGAGCCAGTAATTATGCAAATAATTTTAATGTCCTCAGGTACATCTAATATTGGACACCAAACCATTTACATATTTACAACATCTCATGCTTAACAATTATTCTTAAGAAAATCTCTTAAATTAATTGCATCTCATGCAACTATTTAAAATTTCTTAAAATAAGTGCCCCAATGGAGGGCCTATGTTATAATTACTTTAATTATAGCATATCCAACTTAATCATTTGTTTGGAAGATTTTATGGTCATTCTATTTACTATTAAGGTCTCACTTTGCACATTATCCATTTAGCATGCATATATCATATAATTGCATACATTCCCATACATCTCATGCATTCATGGATAAGCAGTAAATATGGTATGATCATGGACTTTCTAAGGGATTCATTCGAGCCACCAAGAATTGAATCAGGGCATTCCTAGGTGCATTTCATTCATTCATTTTACAAGAGTTGCTGAAGGAGTACATAATCAACACTTGATATTGAATTCCTCCCACTGGTCCCACCAATGCTCTTGACCTCCTTGAACTTCTTGCAATCCAATATTACATAGTAATCCTTGGCATACCAAGGAAAATTTACAAGAACTTAAATAAATGAAATTACAACCCAAAAATTATTACAAACTTAATAATACATGCCCAAAATAAATTAAAATAAATTAATTAATTTACAATCCCAAAGAAACATAAAAGAAATAAATCCAATCACATTGGTCTTTATAGTCCATGATCATCCATCATGCATATCACTATTTAACAATTAAATAAAACATACATACTTAAATTAAATTGAATATCTCATATTCAACTTAAAAATCCAGATTTGAATATGATTCAAATAAATTTAAAAATTCAGATTTGAATCTCATTCAAACAAATTTAAAAATTCAGATTTGAATCACATTCAAACAACTTCAAAAATTCAGATTTGAATCACATTCAAACATTTTTAACAAATCAGATTTGAATCACATTCAAACATTTTTAAAAAATCAGATCTGAATTTTATTGAATCAATTTTAAAAATCAGATTTAAATATGATTCAAACAACTTTAAAATTCAGATTTGAATCACATTCAAACAACTTTTAAAATTCAGATTTGAATCACATTCAAACAATTTTTAAAATTCTGATTTGAATCATAATTTAATTGTGTGATAAAAACTACTAATTAAACACTTTAATTAGTCAAAGAATAGGCCTTAGATCATACAACAATTGCAGAATTAAAAGCCAAACCTTAAACCACCCATGGAAGCCAAACCATGCGCACCATTGATGGTGTTTTTTCAAGTATGCCGCCAACTTGCTTTGCAACTAGCAATGAACTTTTGATCTCATGATCAAACACACAATTAAATCATATAATCAACAATCTAAATGGCAAATATAGTGGCTCTAATACCAATTGAAGGAAGGCAGGCGTGAAAAACACAAGTTTATACCATTTAATTCAAAAATTTTCACCTAGGGTCACATGCATCATGCAAGATTTATTTTTATCTATTTGATTTCAATGATAAACAACATATTAAAACTCTTTTAATATGTTTTTGGATCTGTATTTGCCATTTAAGATTTTAAAATTAATCGATTAATTTTAGAACCCTAGATTAAATCAAGAACGATTACACTAACCTCTTGATGCAATCGCAAAGATGTCCGCCTTTGAGATGCGTCTTCAAGACACCAGATGTTGCCCCTCTAGCTTGTCCACACCAAGAACATCTATGGCAGCCCTTGAACAGCTTCTAAAGCTTTTTTTATTATTTAGAAAATCAAGTTCTGCCTTTTAAAAGATTAAAGATGTAAACAGAATACTAGAAACAATTTCTAGTGTTCTTAATTCAAGAGATTGATGGCTAATCTCTTTGAATTGATAAGAGATGAAGAAGAAGAGATAAAAACCCTCAAAGTGGCGTGACAAAGGAGTGTGGCTGCTGGTTGTGTTTTATTTTTCTCATAACAACACTTATATAGCTAGGTTAACACATTAAACCCTTGCCACATGTCATCCTTTGATTAGCTCTAGGTTTAAGTGACCCAATCACATTGTGCCAAGTGTCAAACCTATATTTAATCTTGATTTTAATCATCTTACATGATTAAAAAACATTTGGCAAGCTTATGTGTAATCCCATGTGTCACCATCTCATGGTGCCTGTCACACCCTACCCCTCTGTAAGGCATAACATGATCCCGTAGTATACCTAATGAATTACCAACTCCGTCTACTGATAATCCATTAAATACACTACAAGGGATTTTAAAAACTTTTCTTACTTCTTTTACAGTGGTGAGCACTATTTACAAGTGTGAAAGACTTTGGTGAACTGAAGTGAAACAACTAACTCATTTGATTTATTTGGAATATCTCAGAAAATTTTGGCAAGGTGCCATTTGTATTTTGGACAAAACAGTTCTTGTAAAACCTGTAAAAGCACTTCAATATATTTTCAAATCTCAACTCCAACATTTTTATCAACACAACCCATTTCTCAAGTCAAATCCACAGTGATTTTCAAAGACTAAGATACAAAGATATAACACAATTTTTACAAGCCAAATAACTCATAATTATTTTACAACTTTATCAGATAACTTAAATTTACAATCGCTCAAAACCAAGAACAAAATATACATACAGTGAATATACATTACAAGACAAAATGCCACATGTGGTATACTCACTATACCCAAAAATCTCTCACGATACTAGCACCTAGCTCACGCCTGCTCTGTCTCTACCGCGACAAGAATAAAGCTATCGCTGAGACAATGTCTCAGTGGTGCACAACATTTACCAAATACAAATTTTAAATCACAATTCATAAATCATATCAATAGTGGATACTTAAAACCATAGTTAAATTCAAGACAATAAATGTCAACAAGAATTTAAACTCCATTTGTTAATATCACAATAATTTTCAATAAGTCAGATCATGGTTGAATTCAATAGACATAATATTTCAATAAGAGTATAAATCAATATCACAATCTCACAAAACATAATAACACAATTCTAACAAATAACTGAATAAAACAGAGTTGCCACTCTATAACACAATTTAGGCCATGACACAATTTTTCCATATATGCCGTGTTGTACACCACGACAAGACATGCTCACCCCAATAATCGAAATCAATGAGGGAGGAAGCTAGCTATATAATGAGAACTCATCCATACTCACCTCAGACTGGGAAGTCAAAGAGGGAGGAACATAATCATACTCACCCCAGACTGATAAGTCAAAGAGGGAGGAATCATCACACTCACCCCATTAATGGAGGAGGAACATAGTATCAGTGTCATGCCAATTGTGAGTCAAAACAATTCCAAACATTTTATTCAAATGATCCGTAAGAATCCAATAACTTTCCAAAGTTATAATTTCATTCACAAAATGGCAACACAATTCGTAATTCATTTCAATTTCCACAAAAACCATTTACAGTGCTTTTCAATCAATAAGTATCCATCAATATCATTCAAACAATTTTTCACAGTTTCAAACCATTCACAATGTTTTTCAATAAATAAGTGTCCATCAAACACATTTCCACAATTTAAAACAATAATATACAAATAGTCAATATTTATTTCAATTGAAAAATTCAAGAGAAATAGTTGTTGTGCACAAACCTCTGATGACTGTCCCCCTGATCTGGACTCAGTGTTTCTTTCCCTTTTCTGAAGTCTTTGATAATCGAGAAACACAATTTGAAGTGTTTGATTTAATTTAAACCGTCTCTATCGATGGTGTTTGGTAAATAATGCATTGAACTCAATTATTCACTTAATCACCTAATATACCGACTCGCTATGCGTTTTAGGTAAATTAGGTTTTAGTGTCGTTAATATGTCACATTTGATAGGGTTTTAGATTTGGTATGTTTTACCAAAGTCATTTCCTTGCTTAGTGCATTTTAATGCAAATTGCTGGATTCCGGAACACTGGTTTGACCTAACCGGACGATCTAGTTCCCTCGGTTTTCGGGTCTCGGTCGAAACTACAAACTTGTAGATCTAGGTCTTATTGCACGCGGTGCAAAATTTCAGGTCAATCCGAGTTAAGTAGACCGAGTTATGGTCATTACACTCTTGCTGGTCAAATGGTACCATTTTAGGTCAATTTTAGGTCAAAGTGGTCAATTCTGGTTCGGCCAGTTTTTGGACCCGAACTTGTGCAAGTTGTTTGACTTGCTTATGGTCATTTCTGGGCTTTGGTGTCTTCATAAGACTTGTAGGTATGGGTCTTAACTATTCTTGGTCAAAATTTCAGGTCAATTGGACCTGGTTTGAGTGAGTTATGGCCTAAACACTCACTGCTGCCCAATTGGTCATTTTTCAGGTCCTAATTGCACCTAATCCGAATTGGTCAAATTTTTAGGTCACCTTGCAAGAAGAATTTTGGCATGGTTTCTCAATGAAAGTTGGCACATTTTGTGCCTAGTTTCACCTCAAATTGGTCTCATACTAATTGAGGTTACACATTCAAGGTTATAGGCCAAAATATACACTGCCCTTAATATGCATTACACACCCCAACTTCAAACACACACTTACCTTTGCAAGGTTTACTTCCATACCCTACCAAACTGTTTTGGCACATTACCAACAACATTTTCTACATAACATTAGCATTATTTTGGGCAGATTCCAATCACCCTCAACACACCAAATATCATTCACAATTACAATTTCTAAGTACCATTACAAACACACCTAAACATTACAAACTTTACATACACTTTACAATGTAAATTGACATACATATCATCAATCCTTCTAGGTCAATATGCTGCACACACTCACTTCAATATACACCATTATTCAAGTGTCCACAAGCTGCCACAATTCATTCATCAACATCACATTGCCGTACCATATGCCAATTCCCATCAAAGTGCATCATTCACCATATATACATGCATTAAATCACTAGGTTACTAAATCACCATGATTAACATTATTTCTCATCAATTATATACACAAATACCTCATCAAAAACGTGACCCATGGCTGTCCAAAATGGCAACAACAATAACCCTTCAAACTCAAAATTTTCCTTCACCAAACCAATACCCATAACATGCATAAAAACTTTAACAAAGGATTTCTCAAAAATGCAAACTTACCTTTATTTGTAACTTGCTAAACCTTCACCAAACTTCTCAAAATTAGTATCAATATCTTCCTTGTGGTGTGTAGACCATTTTTCATGAAAGAACCTAAGAGAATGGAGTTGAAATGGAGAGAGGAAATGAATCTCAAAGAAATACGTCAATTGAGTTTCAAGGTTTCTTCAATTCGGCAATTTGAGAGAATTTTGAGGAAGATGGAATTTCAGATGGTGAGTGGACCATATCAGCCATATTTCAATGATAAATTAATCCTATAGTGGTCCACTAACTAAAATTAAAACATCAAATTAATCCACATTTAACCCATTATTTCCACTATTTATTTTAGGTACCATCAAATTAATTTTTCATTCCATTTTCTAAGTGTAATACTATTTATTTTTAATGGACATTTAGGTCAAAAGACAATTCGGGATGTCAAATGACCATAATGCCCCTGTTCTGGTGGCTTTCCTGATTTTTCGGTAACACCGTATTTTGTCTGTTTTTCGATTTTTCACTTTTCTTTGTACTAATTATTTAATTTTTCTTTGATATTTCTAATGATATTTATTCTTCAACAAGGGTCTATTTATGTCCCAAAAATGTTTTCCAGGGTTCCCCGATCAGGGCGACCAACGGTCCACGCCGTGACTTTCCCAATGATCACCCATCGTTAGGTTTCCATTGCTTAACTTGATCACAGTTCTTTGCAATCATTTTTCCTTTGTTTTTCTTGTACTTTCTTTTCTTTTATTTCATTATTTTATGTCTCCTCACTCTTATTGAAGTGTGGTTCTAGGCATCCTAGCTGTCCGGACAACACTGGTCACTGGAGCAGCAGAACGCACTACCGAACTTAGGGGTGTTACAGTGCCACGTGTCACGCTGCAAAATGACCAAAATGCCCCTGTGTCTTAATTTTGAGTTCTTAACCCAAAATAATTATTTTCTTCTTCTAATTAATTTATATCAAATATAAATTAATTAATTAATCTCTATTAATTAATTTCTCATTAATTAAATTCATATTTAAACACTTTAAATATAAATTTAACTTATATTATACATCCAATAATCTAGATTTGGTTTCAAGTCATGCTAGGGACTTTGCAATCTAATTGCAAACCAAACCTATTTAATTAATCAATTAAACTCTTTAATTAATTAATTAAATCATATTTAAATAGGTGATTACTTGTGTATGTGTGTGACTTACTAGGCTCATCACTAATTGGCAATGAGACATGATATCAACTCTTAATATCATCAGAACTCTTTCTTACCATAAATGATTTCTCTAAATCATTTTATGAACCTCATAGACCATGGTTAACACCTAGCATAGCATGCCATGGCCACCCAATTAGTAATAAGGTTTACCTTAAATGAACCTATAATCATATGTTACCATGCACTAGAATCTCTCATTACAAAATCCCAACTCAAGCCGAGTCATGGTTTATGTCAAACTCCATTTGCTATGAATATTATGTTCTCTTTTAATTCCAGTTCTTGATTAAAAGATTTTCTCATCGAAACTCTTTTCAATAAATCTATCTGTCTGGCCAGAACTTGAAACATCAAGAACAATTAAATGAACATAGGATTTTATCTCTATTTACTTAGAGGAACAGATTCCATCTTGATCAACACCTACCTCCATATATAACTAGTAGGAGCCAACACATGCCCATATACCCATACACAGTACAAGTATGAAAGCAGTATCAAACTCAAACTACCTATATACAAGATAATGTGCTATCTCAGGTCTAAAGATTATATGCACTGATATGATTTATGACAAAACATTGACAAGAGTAAACTCCATGTGCTTGTCATAAGTGTCACTGGTTTGGCCTACTTATCATTTATAAGTGCCTATCATGTTTGTTATATGGCATGAGACTCACCATTCCATCTTATTTATATCTCATATAAATAACTTGGGAACAAACATGAATACAATCTTTCTGGATAAGTCATGTCCTTATTATGAAGTATCCTCGATTGTGAACCTATTTATGATGCTTCGTGCTAGAAATATTGTCACTCATATTCTTAACAACTTAAGAATAATATTTCTAACAAAATATCAATGGACCTTTTCTATTACACACAAATATATTATGTAAACGGAAAAGTGGAAATGCCTTTTATTAATAAAAATATGTACAAGATACATACTAAATGATATGCTCTAGGGCATACTACTAACATAAATGACATCATGTGATGTCTGTAACACACTCCCAGTAGCAATTTCATACTTTCTGCTGTTCCGGTGACCGGTGTCGGTCCGGATAGCTAGAACGTCCGAAAAAATATTTAAACTAAAGTCAGAAACCATAATTAACTCAAATATTAGTAAGAAGAATTTAGTAAAAATTTTAGAAATAAAATAGAACCAAGTTAAACGAGCCGGTGCCCTAGCGAGGGGTGAACCAGAGGGAAGTTGCGGTTCTCGCAACGAGGAGCCCTAGACCCGGGGGAAAAATTATAAAATAATTTTTGGGACTCCAGAGAAGGGTCATTGAGGTTCCTATGGCATTAGAATGTCAAGAAAATACCTAGAAAAATTTTTCAATCGGTACAGACAATTTTGACCCGTTAATCCAAACGGAGGGCATTTTGGTCATTTCGCCTTCAGAGGTGATTTTTGGCCGACTTGTCCAGTTGAGTAAATAATTATTATGACACAAAATATAAATTAATATTTATGAGAAAATGATTAAAAATGAATGAAAGAAATAAAGAAAAGAAAAGAAATGAGATTTATATATATGATGTCATGATGACCTCAATTAAAAAAACTTCTAAACCAATGAGGGATTAACAAATTTTACTAAGGCATAAGAGGGATATAAAATAAGACCAAATAATGAAAAAAAAAACTTACATCTTCTTCTTCATCTCCCATGGCCGGCACCCTTCCCATACCCCTTCCTCCATTGATGCCCAAATTGAGCATTAAATCTTCCAACATCCAACCTTTAAATCCTAGGTCACCTTCACTAAAATTAATCTACACATCCTAAGGAAGCTTTAGGCAGCCAAAAGAGGAAGAAAGAAAGGAGTTTGGGTGGCTGAAAATTCTTCCACTTAAAGGTTAGTGCTATACTTTCACTCTCACTCCTTTAATCCTTGCTAGAGCATCATTTTAAGTTAAGAAATTGTAAGAATTTGAAGTAAATCATATATGTTAGAGTATCTTCAATTTTCGGCAGCCCTAAGGAAGGATGAGTTTGACTGTTTTAATGAATTTAGAGTGGCTAGAAATGATGTTTAAGGTATGAATATGCATGGATGTTGAACTAGTGTGCTAATTGAGGTTTATGGGTAAATTGAATTGGACATTAGGGTTTTGAGAAGTAAAAATTAACTCGGCTTATGAAACTGTTAAAGAACACTCTAATGGTCAATTAGTGACCATTTGAGGTATGTTGACCATAATATGGACTGAAAAATAGCTTGGCAAAGAGAATGACTATGCTGCCTAGGGACAGCAGTAATGGTGACTGAGATTTCAGTCCAATTACACAGCCATAACTTTGGCTGTGTTGGTCCAATTGGTGTTTGGCCAATTGGACATGAAACTAGACTGATAATGGCACATTTTTGCGGACGAAACAATGCCCAAAAGACCAAAGTAAGAGGACCAAAAGTTGGCCCCAATCCGGACACCCTGCAACAAAGACTGCAGAATGACCAAATGAACAAGAATCGTTCATTTGGCCATAACTCATCTGTAGATTTGGTCAATTGACCTGAAATTTTTACAGAAAAACTTTAGGACATAGACAAACAACTTTCATGAAGGAACCTACCCCAAATTATGACCAGAACCAATTCAAAAATGCAATCACAGTCATTGTTCATGTTATTGTAGATGTGGTAATTTCTGCAGAATGGGAATCCGGCCAGCTGTGGTCTTTAGGCCATATCTGGAGCTACAAAACTCCAAATGAAGTGATTCAAAAAATGAAATTCAACTAGACAAAATAAGGAACAACTTTCATGTTTGCCATTTCTTCAAATTCCCACTGCAACAGTGCTTAATGGAACAGTAAACATAT
This sequence comes from Hevea brasiliensis, assembly GCF_030052815.1. NCBI lineage: Eukaryota > Viridiplantae > Streptophyta > Magnoliopsida > Malpighiales > Euphorbiaceae > Hevea > Hevea brasiliensis. Next base: position 59,486 of record NW_026614670.1, read on the forward strand.
GCTTCAAAAACTGAAATTTTTTGCCCTCTTGGTTTTAAGTTAGAAATGGTAATGGTGACCAATTCCAACAAGTTTTAAAGGCAAAATGTGGTATGTTGGAAGTTCCAAAACAAATGTACCTAATTTCTACCTAAAAGTCAACACATTAGTTGACCAAAGAGGTAAATAGTGACACCGAAATTTGAAATTCAAAGATTAAAGAATTTAAAAGTTTCAAATGCCCTAGTATACCTAACAAGATTGGTTTGGATAGTTTGGCATGCCAATAGGGTTCAGTTAGCAGTACTGCACATGGCAACATGCCATTCCGTGATTTTATGGCTTTTAGCCATTCTGACTTTGTATTGAGACTTGGCCTTGTGCCTGATGTTATTACAGCTTATTAGCTGTTCTGTTGCACACCGGGAGATGCATATGTGACCGATGGTGTGACGGCCCGAGGTACTAGGTACCCAGCGCCAGTTTACCCATTATCCAGTCCAGTCGTCTAGTGTAGGTTACTTGGGCAACCAAATGAATGAAAGTGAACAAAGTTAATGAAATGATGGATATACCAATACCAAACAAACAAATCATACACATTCTATACATATTTATTTTCTGCTATTTTCTTTTATTATATTATTGCACCACTAAGCATTATTGCTTAGCGCGTTGCTTTTGCCACGCGTAGGTACTGGAGATACAGATCGTGAGCCCAGTAGACCGCAGACTGGGTGAATCCATCCTGCAGTTCTGCATAGTGTCCGTGTCACCTCAACTTCTGCAGTGCATTGGTAGGACACTAGGTGTCATTTTGGCATTCTGTAATAAATTTTGATTTTTCTCATATGTAATTAAACTTGTGTAATGTATATTAATGTTCATGTAAATTATGAAAAATTTATTTGTGAATGGAAAAGTAAATGTTTATTTATGATTTATACTTGATTATCACATGTGATGGATGTTTGAGAAATGAAAAGGTTGTTGAAAACTGAAATTGAGAAATATTGTTGAGATTTTGGATATTGGAGCTTGAGATGATGGAATACAAATATTGGAAGTTGTAGAAAGAGATGATTCTTATTGATTTCAATTAATCTGTACATGGGTATATATATACAATTGATTCCTATAATTGTGTTCTACTAATTAGGAAGAAATCCTAAATAGGAATACAGAATACAAAATATACAGAAAAATAATATAGTGATTGACTTTCCATAACATAGTGATTGACTTTCCATAACACTCCCCCTCAAGTTGGAGCATAGATGTTAATCATGCCCAACTTGTTACAAATGTAGTCAATCCTAGCTCCATTCAGAGCTTTTGTGAAAATATCTCTTATCTGCTCTCCGCTTTGATGTGTCCATTGAGATGATCATTTGTTGAATCTTTTCACGAATAAAGTGACAATCAATCTCAATATGTTTGGTTCGCTCATGAAACACCTGGATTAGAAGCAATATGAAGAGCGACTTGATTATCACACCACAATTTCACAGCAGGAGGTCTTAAAACTGTCTCATCTAGTAATTGAAGTATCCACATTACTTCACATACCGATTGTGCCATGGCTCTGATTCGAATTCAAAGACTAGATCGAGAAACTACACTCTGCTTCTTGCTTCTCCAAGACACCAAATTTCCTCCAATAAAAACTCAATATCCAGTAGTTGACCTCCTGTCAACCTTAGATCCAGCCCAGTCGGCATCTGAAAAACATTCAACATTCAAATGCCCATGATTACCATATAGCAAACCTCTTCCTGGAGCGCCCTTCAGATAACACAAGATTTGTTCCAAGGCTTCCCAATGAGCAACAGTTGGGGAAGACATAAACTGACTTACCACACTAACGACATAAGCAATGTCAGGACGAGTGACTGTAAGGTAGTTCAATTTTCCTACCAATCTCCTGTATCTCTCTGGATCTTCAAACAACTCACTATCTCCTATTAACAGTTGTACAGTTGGAGTCATTGGTGCGCTACAAGGCTTAGCACCTAATTTTCCTGTCTCTGTCAATAGATCGAGGACATATTTTATTTGAGACAAGAAAATACCCTTCTTACTTCTCATAACTTCGATACCCAAGAAATACTTTAACAATACCAAGTCTTTCGTCTCAAACTGAGTTTGGAGGAAGGTTTTAAGAGATGAAATACCTGCAGAGTCACTCCCAGTGATGACAATGTCATCCACATAGACTACCAAGAGAATTAGACCAGCCTCAAATCTCCTATAAAATACTGAGTGATCACACTTACTCTTTTGCATACCAAATTCCTGTACTGCTTCACTGAATCTCCCAAACCATGCCCTAGGACTTTGTTTCAAGCCATAAAGAGACTTTCGAAGCCTACAAACTTTACCTAACTCCCCCTGAGAAAAAAACCCATGTGGTTGCTCCATATACACCTCCTCCTGAAGATCACCCTGAAGGAAAGCATTCTTTATATCCAATTGGTGCAGGGGCCAATCATATGTAACTGCTAAAGAGATAAACAAGCGAATAGAAGTAAGTTTAGCTACAGGAGAAAAAGTATCAGAGTAATCAACCCCATATGTCTGAGCATATCCTTTTGCTACAAGGCGTGCTTTTAACCTAGTCACAGAACCATCAGGATTTACCTTTACTGTATATACCCATTTACAACCAATAGGTTTCTTACCAGTGGGTACTGGCACTAGTTCCCATGTACCATTAGCATCTAAAGCCTCCATTTCCTCTTTCATAGCATCACACCAAAGGATGAGACAAAGGCCTCATTAATGTGATTAGGGATAGTAACAGAGTCTAAAGAAGTAACAAAACACCGAGAACAAGAAGACAATTGATTATAAGAAACAAAAGAAGAGATAGGGTAAGTACATAAACGTTTACCTTTACGAAGAGCAATGGGTAAGTCTGGATCAGAATCATGATCGCATGAGGTACAGGATCTCCCAACGAAGTAGCCGGTGGAGGATCCAGTCGAATCTCCAATCTCTGGAATAAACATGAACAATGGGAGGTCGAGTAGGTCTAGAGACGTAAGGAACAAGTCGTGGGAGAATACTAGACATTGGTTGGACAGTATATATTAAGAGATCATCCTCCTCCCCCCCCTGACTTTCATACGCAGATGATTGAGGAAAAAATAGAGTGGACTCAAAAAATGTGACATCTGCAGAAACAAGATAACGATTAAGAGTAGGGAGAAACAACAGTATCCTTTTTGGAGCCGGGAGTACCCAAGGAAGACACATTTGAGAGACTTTGGATCCAATCTAGTAATCTGTGGACGAACATCACGCACAAAACATATAAACCAAAAATACGTGTTCAATAGGGAACAAAGATTTTGTAGGAAACAAAGCAGTATAAGGAATATCCCCATTAAGGACGTAAGACTAGCATACGATTGATAAAAACATGCCGTGGAAAAGCGCATCCGCCCAAAGTGTTTAGGTACTTTCATCCAAAAGAAGAGCACGAGTTACCTCAAGAAGATGACGATTTTTCTTTCGCCACGCCATTTTGGGATGGGGTATCCACACAGAAGACTGATGAAGAATGCCATTTTTGTCATATAAGGCTGAAATTGTCTGAAAAGTATTCTTTGGCATTGTCACTTCTTAATATTCGCATTTAAATATTAAATTGAGTTTTGATTTCATTACAAAAGGCACAAAAGATAGAAAACAACTCGAACGATTTTTCATTAAATATAACCAGTAACACGAGTAATCATCAACAAAAGTAACAAAATAACGAAATCCAGGTTTAGATGTAAAGAACAACGACCCCAAACATCAGAATGAACTACCTCAAAAGGAGATGAAGCCCGTTTATTGACTCTAGACACAGAAGGCAAACGATGATGTTTTGCAAACTGACATGACTCACATTCTAGATCGATAAAGACTGAAACTGAGGACACAACTTCTTCACGGTAGACAAAGAAGGATGACCCAATTTACAATGAGCTTCAAGAGGTGTTAAGGTACTGGAGCAAACAAGCGATCGCGGTACATGATTTTCCAGAATGTAGAGACCACCTGACTCGCGTCCTCTACCAATAATCTGCTTCGTCGTAAGATCCTGAAACAAACACTGGTCAGGAAAAAAGGAAATGAATAATTTAAGGTACGAGTAAGTTTACTAACGAAAGTAGATTAAAAGAGAATTTTGGTAGACACAAATGTAAGACAAAGAAATTGACGGTCGTGTTCGCAGCCTGAACCCATGACACAAGAAGTAGAACCATCACTAAAGTAAATGAGAGGAAGTGAGATTAGACTAAAAAGCAGATAGAAGACTAGAATTACCTGTCATGTGATCTGTCGCACCAGAATCAATAACCCATTTGGATGAAGAAGACACAAGGCATGTAGTAGATTTACCTGACTCAGCGATCGCAGTGACAGGGGAACTGGTAGGCTTTAGAGATGCCTGATACTGGGAAAATTGTGCAAAATCCTCTGCAGATACCAAAATAGTTTTTTCAGAGGAAGATATCAGAGAAATCTCTGCGCCATATTTGCCATCTGTGAGCGCTGATTTTTTCTCTGAATTTGCGGACACTAAAATTTTGAATTGCAAGGCTCATGGCAATAATAACAAATAACTCAACTTGAGTCCTGATTATAACAAGCATCTCCATTACGCTGATTACTTCATTCGTAATTCCTCCTCTACTTCCTCTTCTATTACCCTGTTGTCCATTTGGATTACGCTAATAAGAGCACTACCGACAGTTGTGAAGATTGAGTACTCTGCACGAAGGACCCGTGTGAACGTTTCATGCAAAGAGGATATCTCAGTACTTGAGAGAATCTGAGATTTAGCAGTCTCATACTCTGAAGGAAGTCCTGCAAGAAAACTCAGAACAGCCAGTTCCTCCCGTTGGGCCTGCTGAGCTTTCACATCAGGACTAAAAGGCTACAATACATTAAGTTCCTCATATACCATTTTAACATCCATAAAATAAGCCGTGAGAGACTTATCCTATTTGTCAGCACGCTAGATTGCCTTACAATCCTCATTATTTCTGGAGATATTCCCTTTACCAGACTACCCAAAATCTAAGTAATCCATCAATTACTTAACAAATTCACAGTGATTAATTAAACTAATTACCTCATTATGAATCGAGTTCCGAAGCTACAAAAACAATCGAGCATCCTCCCTTAGCCAAGTTTGTCGTGTATCATCAGTGGGTGGATCTTTAGTAAGGTGCTCATCCTTATCAATGCTACGCAAATAGACCCTATGATCTTACTCCACCTGTAATTCGAACCATTAAGTTTGTGTTCCGTGATCTTAGTCATCACCGGAATCACATCAGAAATAATATTCTTATTGTCTTCCATTTGTTGAGACAAAGAAAACTAACCGAAATGCTAATCCAAAGTGCTTATAGCAGCAAAATAACCCAAAATCACAAATCAAGCAAATACCGAAATAGGATCTGAGAGCTAAACCTCATAAGTCCTTTAATGGTTATCTTTGGATCGAACAAAGACACGGTGGTGGAATGAGGGGGTTGAGACGACGCCGGCAATGTTGATCGGGGTTGAAACGGCCGATCGGTGACCAAGGTCTCTCCTGAGCTGGGTAGTGAGAACAAATAGTCACCCTAGATTGATGACCTGCTCTGATACCATGTAGAAAGAGATGATTCTTATTGATTTCAATTAATCTGTACATGGGTATATATATACAATTGATTCCTATAATTGTGTTCTACTAATTAGGAAGAAATCCTAAATAAGAAATCCTAAATAGGAATACAGAATACAAAATATACAGAAAAATAATATAGTGATTGACTTTCCATAACATAGTGATTGACTTTCCATAACATAAGTGTTTTTAACAAGTTCCGAAGAACTGTTTTCTCCATTTTTAGCCGGTACTCCACCGGATTTTTTTTAAAATCTTCGAAACCTCAAATAAATAATACTTTTGATAAATGGCTAAAACAAATTATATTTCATAAATTATATTCACAAGCATGGTATAAATTAATTAAGGTATATTAGAATGTGCCGATACACCGTGTGGCATTACTTACTCGAGTATACTGTACACGGGTAAGGGGTGTCATATTTAGTGGTATCAGAGCACGGTTTAGGCGTTTCTGGGCCTAGATTGAGTCCATACCATGCATTGCATTTGTAAGAGTCGAGGTGACACTAATGCAGATCTGTTTGTCTTTCTTATTTTGAATAGGATATGGATCCTTCATCTCGAGAGCGATGAGGTGGAAGTGGAGAGTCATGCTCCACTGCAGCAAATGAACCGGGGTAGGGAGAACCTACTCCACGGCTCAAGCGAGCTGCTCGGCCTCCACAGCCATGTTCCAACAAATGGCCGACTTCTTTAGACAAATGGCCGAGTAATGCCAAGACCACCACCACCACGGCTCCCACAGTAAATCACACTGGAAATGGTAAGAAAGTTTGGGCGGTGGATTTCTTCGAAGAGAGAAGATGACTCTGGTAGAGAATTGGTTGAGCAACGGCAGTAGTCTTAAAACAACTCCACTGCACCCCGAGCAAAACCCAGAGGCTGCCATATCCTGTTGCAAGATGATGCCTACGAATGGTGGGACACCGTGTCAGTGAAGTGCAAATGTAAGTCAGAACTTGGGACTTCTTTCTCTCCGAGTTCAAGAAGAAATATGTGGGTACTGTATACCTGGAAGAGAGAAGAAGAGAGTTTATTAACCTGAGGCAGAGACAGCTATCAGTGGCCGAATATGAGAAGGAATTTGTTCGATTAAGCCGCTACGGAAGGGAGATAGTCCCTAATGAAGCTGAAAGATGTAAGAGATTTGAAGAGGGACTAAATGACAACATCAAGATCCAGCTCACTGCCTTGGGAATCACAGAATTTAGCAAGTTAGTGGAAGCTGCAATAAGGGTTGAAAAAGTAAGAATAAGTGAGCAGACCAGAAGGGAGAGACAGCAGAAGAGGGGCCCGGGTCAGTCTAGCTCATCTCCTGCACCTGGGAAGAAGTTCAGAGGTCCACCTGCACAGAGTCCAAGTCAGCCACATGGTCAGGGTCAGTCTCAAGGGCCCAGGCCACAGTTCACCCCTAGGAGAGGTCAGTCCACACCATCAGTGGGCAGCTCTCCAGGAATGGGGTTCAGGGGACCAGCCCTAACATCTTCTGCATGTCCACACTGTCTGAAATGGCATAAGGGGGAGTGTTGGAGAGTGATCGTGCTCGCTGAGATGTGGGTCAACAGAGCATCGCTTGAAGAACGTCCCACACAGAACTGCCCACGCAGAACTACTACAAATGCTTCAACACAAGCGAAAGACCGCCTCTGCACCACGATAGGTAGAAAATCCGCAGATCTCGACGCAGATGGGACCATCACGAGGCTCGCATCCGAGCCATGAGAGGCCAAATAATGCACCACCTGCCAGAAATTATGCCCTGAGAGCTCAGGAGGAGCAAGATGCCCCGGACGTCATCAGGGGTACGTTCTCGCTCTACACTACACCTGTGCATGCATTGGTGGATCCAGGATCCACTCATTCATACATCTGCATCAACTTACCCGTAGAAAGGGGGATACTAGTAGGGGAAAGTGACCAAGATATTCTGGTCACTAATCCATTGGGCCACAGTGTAATGGTGAACAAAGTATACAAGGGTTGCCCGTTAAGGATTCAGGGGTGTGAATTCTTGGCAGACCTGATTGAGTTGCCCTTCCACGAGTTTGACGTGATTTTGGGAATGGATTGGTTGTCACGTCATCAGGCAATAGTTGATTGCAAATTGAAGAGAATTTCTCTAAAAACTTTATAGGGTAATGAGATCACGATTGTGGGGAAAGGATGATTTCTTGTCCAATGTCATCTCAGCCACAGTTGCAAGACGATTGATGAGAAAAGGCTGTGAAGCCTACCTAGCACATATGGTGGATACTAGGCAGGCTAAGCCAAACCTGAGTGGTATACCCACAGTGAGAGACTTCCCAGAGGTATTTCCTGAAGATTTGCCTGGTTTGCCACCAGAAAGGGAAGTCGAGTTTGCTATTGAGACACTGCCAGGAACAACACCCATTTCCATCGCTCCTTATAGGATGGCACCCACTGAATTGAGAGAGTTGAAAACTCAGTTGCAAGAGTTGCTGGAAAAGGGGTTTATACGCCCCAGTGTGTCACCATGGGGAGCTCCAGTGCTGTTTGTGAAAAAGAAGGATGGGACTTTGAGGCTATGCATCGAGTACCAGCAGTTGAATAAAGTGAATGTGAAGAATAAATATCCGTTGCCTAGAATTGATGATCTGTTTGATCAGTTAAAGGGAGCAGGAGTATTTTCTAAGATTGATCTCAGATCCGAGTATCATCAGTTGAGGGTGAAGGATGTAGATGTGCCCAAGACTGCATTCAGGACCCGATACGGGCATTATGAGTTTCTGGTGATGCCCTTTGGCCTAACAAATGCACTAGCGGCATTTATGGACCTTATGAACCGTATCTTCCATCCATACCTAGATCGGTTTGTAGTGGTCTTTATTGATGATATTTTGGTGTATTCTAAGACCAGGGAAGAACATGATGAGCATTTGAGGATTGTTCTGCAAACCCTGAGATAAAAGGAACTGTATGCTAAGTTGTCCAAGTGTGACTTTTGGCTGAATGAGATTGCATTCCTTGGACACATAGTGTCAGCTGATGGGATTAGGGTGGATCCCAAGAAAATAGAAGCAGTGATGGAATGGAAGCCTCCCAGAAATACAACTGAGGTTAGAAGCTTCTGGGGGCTATTTGGGTATTCTGAAGATTTGTGAAGGATTTTCCTTAATACCGCTCCATTGACCAAGCTATTACACAAGAATGTCAGATTTGACTGGAATGACAAGTGTCAGACCAGTTTTGAGAAGTTGAAGGCTATGTTGATAGAGGCACCAGTGTTAACACAGCCAGTATCAAGAAAGGACTTTGTGGTCTATAGTGATGTTTCTCAAAATGGGTTAGGGTGTGTACTGATGCAAGAGGGGAAGGTGGTCGCTTATGCTTCCCGACAGCTAAGGCCACATGAACAGAACTACCCTACCCATGATCTAGAGCTTGCAGCAATTATCTTCGCACTGAAGATATGGAGGCATTACTTGTATGGTGAAAAGTGCTACATTTACACAGACCACAAGAGTCTAAAATATTTGCCAACCCAGAAGGAGCTCAACCTTAGACAGAGGCGATGGATTGAATTCTTGAAGGACTATGATTGTGTAATTGACTACCATCCTAGGAAGGCAAATGTAGTTGCTGATGCTTTGAGCAGAAAGTCCATCACAGCTTTGAGATCATTGAATGCCCATCTCACTTTGATTCGAGATGGAGCTATTTTGGCTGAGTTGCAAGTGAGGCCAAACCTGCTATAGCAGATTTTAGATGGGCAGAAGGTAGATGAGAAGCTAATGGCTATTATGAGCAAAATCTCAGAGGGAAAAGCAACTGACTATGAGGTGAAAGCAGATGGGTGTCTGTATTACAAAGGAAGACTGTGTGTATCAGATGATGGGAAATTGAAGGCTAGTATTCTAAAAGAGGCACACACTAGTGTATATGCTATGCACCGTGAAGTACAAAGATGTATTATGATCCAAGCTTGATATTGGTGGCTTGGTATGAAGAAGGACATAGTGACTATGTGACTAAATGCTTAACATGTCGACAAGTCAAGGCGAACATCAAGTTCCATCGGGTTTGCTCTGACCTATACGCATACGAATGGAAATGGGATAGGGTCACCATGGATTTTGTAAGTGGTCTACCTCTCACCGGAAGAAACATGATGCGGCATGGGTGATAGTGGGACAGTTGAAGTCGAGACACTTTCTGCTAGTTAGGTGACTACTCACCGGAAAAGTTAAGCGAATTGTATATCGGTGAGATAGTTAGATCATGGAATTCCACTTTCCATCATATCGATCGAGACCCAAGGTTTACATCGAGATTGGAAGAAGTTACATGAGTCCTTGGGTACACAACTCCACTTCAAGATGACTTTCCATCCTCGAGACGGATGGGCAATCGTAAAGAGTAATCGGGTAAACAATTGAAACCAATGGAATTAATACAAATATTGAATCAAAATGATAATAATAACATGAAATATATGTCGTCCTTGAGGATATCTTTGAGGAGTTGTGTCATTGAGTTCGAGGAAGTTGGGATAGATACCTCCCACTAGCGGAAATTTGCATACAACAATAGCTACCAAGCTAGCATCCAAATGGCCCCATATGAAGCTTGTATGGGAGAAAATGTAGAACTCCAGGTGTCTTTGGACTGAATTGGCGAAGACAAGCGGTAGGGCGGACTGATGAAACAGTGAGGAGAAGGTAAAATCAATCAAAGCCAACTTAAAGGTTGCCTCGATGCATGTAAATCTTATGCCGACTTGAAGAGAAAAGAAATAGAATATGTGGTTGGCGACAAAGTGATCCTCAAGGTGTCACCATGGAAGAAGGTATTGAGGTATGGAAGGAAAGGTAAGTTGAGCCCTAGGTTCATTGGCCCATATGAAATCATCAAACGTGTGGGTCCAGTGGCCTATAGGCTAGCTTTACCACCAGAGCTGGACAAGATCCACAATGTGTTCCACGTGTTCATGCTCGTAAGATACCGCTCGGACCCTTCACATGTCATCTCAGAGAAGAAATTGAAATACCGGATTTGACATATGAAGAAGAACCTCTACGGATCCTAGCTCGGGAAGTAAAAGAATTAAGGAACAAGCAGATACCACTGGTGAAAGTGCTTTGGAGGCACCACAACACCGAAGAGGCAACTTGGGAAAGTGAAGAGACGATGAGGCAACAGTTCCCTCAACTATTTGCATCAGGTAAATTTCGATGATGAAATTTAAATTAGGGGAAGAGTTGTACCACCCTCCCAAGAGCAATTTGTACATTCTTTGTTTGGTGACAGTGTCGGTGCGGACAGCTAGAACGTCGGAAAAATATTTAAACTAAAGTCAAACCATAATTAACTCAAATATTAATAAGAAAAATTTAGTAAAAATTTTAGAAATAAAATACAACCAAGTTAAGCAGTAGGTGCCCTAGCGAGGGTAAACTGCAGGAAGTTGCGGTTCTCGCAACGAGGAGCCCTAGACCCGGGGGAAAAATTATAAAATAATTTTTGGGACTCCAGAGAAGGGTCATTGAGGTTCCTATGGCATTAGGATGAGTTTGATTGTTTTAATGAATTTAGAGTGGCTAGAAATGATGTTTAAGGTATGAATATGCATGGATGTTGAACTAGTGTGCTAATTGAGGTTTATGGGTAAATTGAATTGGACATTAGGGTTTTGAGAAGTAAAAATTTACTTGGCTTATGAAACTAGTAAAGAACACTCTAATGGTCAATTAGTGACCATTTGAGGTATGTTGACCATAATATGGACTGAAAAATAGCTTGGCAAAGAGAATGACTATCCGCCTAGGGACAAGAATAATGGTGACAGAGATTTTAGTCCAATTACACAGCCATAACTTTGGCTGTGTTGGTCCAATTGGTGTTTGGCCAGTTGGACATGAAACTAGGCTTATAATGGCACATTTTTGCTGAAGAAACCATGCCCAAAAGACCAAAGCAAGAGGACCAAAAGTTGGCCCCAATCCGGACACCCTACAACGGACTGCGAAATGACCAAATGAGCGATGGCTCATTTGGCCATAACTCACTGTAGATTTGGTCAATTGACCTGAAATTTTTACAGAAAAATTACATAGACAAACAACTTTCATGAAGGAACCTACCCCAAATTATGACCAGAACCAATTCAAAATGCAATCACGATCCACTGTTCATGTTCAGTAGATGTGGTAATTTCTGCAGAATTGGAATTCGGCCAGCTGTGGTCTTTGGGCCATATCTGGAGCTACAAAACTCCAACTGGAGTGATTCAAAAAAGGAAATTCAACTAGACAAAATAAGGAACAACTTTCATGTTTGTCATTTCTTCAAATTCTCACTGCAACAGTGCTTAATGGAATAGTAAACATATGCTTCAAAAAGTGAAATTTTCTGCCCTCTTGGTTTTAAGTTAGAAATGGTAATGGTGACCAATTCCAACAAGTTTTAAAGGCAAAATGTGGTATGTTGGAAGTGCCAAAACCAATGTACCTAATTTCTACCTAAAAGTCAACATATTAGTTGACCAAAGAGGTGAATAGTTACACCGAAATTTGAAATTCAAAGATTGAAGAATTTAAAAGTTTCAAATGCCCTAGTATACCTAACAAGATTGGTTTGGATAGTTTGGCATGCCAATAGTGTTCAGTTAGCAGTACTACACATGCCAACATGCCATTCCGTGATTTTATGGCTTTTAGCCGTTCTGACTTTGTATTGAGACTTGGCCTTGTGCCTGATGTTATTGACTTATTAGTCATTGCACACCGAGAGATGCATATGTGACCGATGGTGTGACGGCCCGAGGTACTAGGTACCCAGCGCCAGTTTACCCGTTATCCAGTCCAGTCGTCTAGTGTAGGTTACTTGGGCAACCAAATGAATGAAAGTGAACAAAGTTAATGAAATGATGGATATACCAATACCAAACAAACAAATCATACACATTCTATACATATTTATTTTCTGCTATTTTCTTTTATTATATTATTGCACCACTAAGCATTATTGCTTAGCGCGTTGCTTTTGCCATGCGTAGGTACTGGAGATACAGATCGTGAGCCCAGTAGACCGCAGACTGGGTGAATCCATCCTGCAGTTCTGCACAGTGTCCGTGTCACCTCAACTTCTGCAGTGCATTGGTAGGACACTAGGTGTCATTTTGGCATTCTGTAATAAATTTTGATTTTCTCATATGTAATTAAACTTGTGTAATGTATATTAATGTTCATGTAAATTTTGAAAATTTTATTTGTGAATGGAAAAGTAAATGTTTATTTGTGATTTATACTTGATTATCCCATGTGATGGATGTTTGAGAAATGAAAAGGTTGTTGAGAACTGAAATTGAGAAATATTGTTGTGATTTTGGATATTGGAGTTTGAGATGATGGAATACAAATATTGGAAGTGTTTTCAACAGGTTTCGAAGAACTGTTTTCTCCATTTTTAGCCGGTACTCCGCCGGATTTTTTTTAAAATCTTCGGAACCTCAAATAAATAATACTTTTGATAAATGGCTAAAACAAATTATATTTCATAAATTATATTCACATGCATGGTATAAATTAATTAAGGTATATTAGAATGTGCCGGTACACCGTGTGGCATTACTTACTCGGGTATACTGTACACGGGTAAGGGGTGTCACAATGTCATTATCCCTAATTTCCTTCAATTTTCTTTTCTTTTCTTTTCTACCAAATTTCAATTTGATTTCTAGAAATATTTATTCATATTTTATGTCATAATAATTATTTACTTAACTGGACAAGTCGACCAAAAATCGCCTCTGAAGGCGAAATGACCAAAATGCCCTCCGTTTGGCTTAACGGGTCAAAATTGTCTGTACCGTTTAAAAAATTTTTCTAAATATTTTCTTGGTATTCTAATGCCATAGGAACCTCAATAACCCTTCTCTGGAGTCCCAAAAATTATTTTATGAATTTTCTCTCGGGTCTAGGGCTCTTAGTTGCGAGAACCGCAACTTCCCACTGGGTTACCCATCACTTAGGCACCGGCTTATTTGACTTAGTTGTAATTTATTTTTAAAATTTTTACTAAATTTTTCTTATTAATATTTGAGTTAATTATGGTCCCTCACTTTAGTTTAAATATTTTTCCGATCGTTCTAGCTGTCTGAACCAACACTGGTCACCGGAACAGTAGAATGTACGGAGTTGCTACAGGGAGGGTGTTACAAATGCATATAATCTTTACACCTGAGATAGCAAAGTTATCTTGTATATAGGTGGTTTGAGTTTGATACTGCTTTCATACTTGTACTGTGTATGGCTATATGGGCATGCGTTGGTTCCTACTAGTTATATATGGAGGTAGGTGTTGATCAAGATGGAATCTGTTCCTCTAAGTAAATAGAGATAAAATCCTATGTTCATTTAATTGTTCTTGAGGTTTCAAGTTCCTGGCCAGGAAAGATAGATTTATTCAAAAATTGTTTCTGATGATAAAATATTTTTAATCAAGAACTGGAATTAAAAGAGAACATGATATTCATAGCAAATGGAGTTTGACATAAACCATGACTCCAGCTTGAGTTGGGATTTTCTAACAGAGAGATTCTAGTGCATGATAACATATGATTATAGGTTCATTTAAGGTAAACCTTATTACTGATTAGGTGGCCATGGCATGCTATGATAGGTGTTAACCATGGTCTATGAGGTGCAAAAAATGATTTAGAGAAATCATTTATGGTAAGAAAAAGTTCTAATGATATTAAGAGTTGATATCATGTCTCATTGCCAATTAGTGATGAGCCTAGTAAGTCACACACATACATAAGTTATCACCTAATTAAATATGATTTAATTAATTAATTAAAGAGTTTAATTGATTAATTAAATAGGTTTGGTTTGCAATCAGATTGCAAAGTCCCTAGCATGACTTGAAACCAATTATAAGTTATTGGATGTACAGTATAAGTTAAATCTTTATTTAAAGTGTTTAAATATGAATTTAATTGATGAGAAATTAATTAATAAAGATTAATTAATTGATTTATATTTGATATAAATTGATTAGAAGAAGAGAAATAAATATTTTGGGTTGGGAACTCAAAATTAAGACAAAGGCATTTTGGTAATTTCACAGGGTGACATGTGGCACCATGAGATGGTGATACATGGCATTACACATAAGCTTGCTAAATATTTTTAATCATGTAAGATGATTAAAGCTAAGATTAAATATAGGTTTGACACTTGGCACAATGTGATTGGGTCAATTAAACCTAGAACCAATCAAAGGGTGACATGTGGCAAGGGTTTTATGTGTTGACCTACCTATATAAGTGTTATTATGAAAACAAAACAACACAACCAGCAGCTATTTTCTTTGGTGTCGCCACCCAAGAGACTCTCCCTTCTCTTCATCTTCTTCTCTCATCTATTCCAAGAGATTTGTAGGTAATCTCTTGAATTAAAAATGCTAGAAATTGTTTCTAGTGTCCTATTTATATTTTTAATCTCTTAAAAGGAAAAACTTTATTTTCTAATTAATAGAAAAGCTTTAGAAGCTGTTCAAGGGCTGCTATAGGTGTTCTTGGTGTGGGCAAGCTAGAAGGACAAAATCTGGTGTCCTGAAGACATATCTCAAAGGCACAAATACACTGCAGTACATCAAGAGGTTAGTGTATTTGTTCTTGATTTAATCTAGAGTTCTAAAATTAATCTGGTTAATTTTAAAATCTTAAATGGCAAATACAGATCCAAAAACATATTAAAAGAGTTTTAATATGTTGTTTATCATTGACATCAAATAGTTAAAAATAAATCTTGCACGATGCATGTGGCCCTAGGTGAAATTTTTTGAATTCAATGGTATAAACTTATTTTTTTCATGCTTTCGCTCCTTCAGTTATATTTGGTGTATGTAAGCTTATTGTATTCTGCCCAAAGTTACTATAATGTAAACTAATGAATAGTTATGGTTAGTACCAAATGCGGAATTGTTTGGGGAAGTGAAGATATAATTGGTTAAATGTGTATTGGATTGGTGCTTTTAAAATGTGTTAAGGGCAGTATATGTTTTAGGCTATAAATGGAATTATGTGACTGTAATTGGTATGAGGCCAATTGGAGGTGAAACTAGGCACAAAATGTACCAACTTTCATGTTCAAAGCCTACCTAAATTCCGTTCAGAAAGTGACAAGAGAATTGATCAAATCCGTATTAGTGACTTTGCAAACTTGAAAATTGACCATTTGAGCAACAGTTAGTATTTTGGTCATAACTCACTCAAAATAGGTCCAAATGATCTAAAATTTATACCATGGAAAGCTTAGACATAGAGATACAACTATTATGAAGACACCAAAACCCAAAAATTACCATAAGCAAGTCAAGATTCTTGCACAAGTTTGGATATAAAAACTGCCAGAACCGAAAATGACCTAAAAATGACCTAAGTTTGCCATTTTAGTGCAATCTATCCAGCAATAGTAAAATAACCATAACTTGGTCTAGTAAACTCCAAATGACCTAAAATTTGTGGCAAAAGTTCACTAAGACATAGACCTACAAGTTTGTAATTCGGACCAGAACTTGAAAACCGAGGAAACTAGGTCATCCTGCTAGGTCAAAACAGCATACCGAAATCTAATAAATTGCAATAAAATGCAATACACTTGAAAATGAAATTGGTAACATATACTAACACTAAAGGACTACAAAATGTGACATATTGGTAACATTAAAATTAATTCACCTCGAGTGCATCAAAGGTCAACATTATAGGTTGACTAAGGAAAGCAATAGTATTAAATAAATTTAATTATTGAATTTTATTATTGGAAACAATTTAAAAGAGTTCTGAAACACTTCAAATTGTGTGTTTCAGTTAGCAAAGACTCTGAGAAGGAGAAGGAACCACAGAATCAAGGCCAAGAGGCATTTATCAGAGGTTTGTGCACAACAGTTATTTCTTTTGAATTTTCACTGGAAATAAATTATGATAATTTGTATGTTATTGATTAAATTGTGAAAATTTTTGTTTGAATGATATTTGATGGATACTTATTGATTGAAAAATATTGCAAATGGTTTGAAACCACATCTATCATGTATATTTGATTGAATTCCTCACTAGCTTGTCTAGTGGAATGAATTGGCTTTGAATTTCCTCTCTGGCTGAAGTGTTGAGGTGTGTGCCAGTTAAGGACGAATAGGATGAGTACTCACATAATTGCTAGCTAGCTATGTTATTCCTCACTAGCCATCGACTTTTGGGACGAATTGGACTATGGAATCATGATTAAGCTGTGTATGTGATTTATTGATATTTATTGAGATATTGTGAAATGGAGTTTAAATTCTTTATGACATTCTCTGTCTTTTGAATTTAACTATGATTTTAAGTATTCACAGTTTATATGATTTATGGTTTATGGTTTTAAATTGCATTTTCTTAATGTTGTGCACCACTGAAACATTGTCTCAGCGATAGCTTTTTCATTGTTGTCGCAGGTATACAGACAGACAGAGCAGCAGAGTAGGCTGCTTGTGCTACATTTGGGGATTCTTCCGCGTATATTAAGTATACCATCTTTTTGTAATTTTTGTTGTAATGTATGTGCTCTGTATGTATATATTGTACTTGGTCTTGAGCAGTTGTAAACTAAAGTTATAAATTATTTTGGCTTGTAAAAATGTTGCAATATATTTTTCTTATCTCAACTTTTGGAAACACTGGAAAATTGGTGTAACACCCCTCACCCGACTACAGTGTAGCCGAGCAAAGTGTGCTACATTCGGTGCCGGAGCACCCTATCTTATCTTACTTTATTCCTTTCATATTTTGATTTCGTTATATTTTAATATTAATTATTTTTCGACGGAGAAATCAGCGGAGTTTCCCCTATTTTATTACCAGTTGACGTGTTTTACTATTTACCTGTTTGAAAGTTTCAACAATATTTTCAGAATAAAGTCTTATCCATGCTAATCATAATTATCTCATCAATCATTCTCATAATTTTCTCATATTTCAAATCTCATTCATACATTTCAATTTCATAATCATTTCCATGTATACTCAATTCATATGTAAACATTCTCAAATTACATAAGCAAAATTTTCAAATTTTCTTAATTTACACAATTTACAAAATAATTACAAAATTTCATAATTTACATCATAATACAATATCTAGCATTTTACACAAAATACAAAATAGGATCTATATGGGCCCTATCTACATGCATTGCTGAGGAGGTGACAACTTTGAATACTTCAGATACTTTCGCAGATCAAAACTCCCAAAATTTCCAGTCAAACGTACATTGGATTCTAGCTTCAGTACCTGCGCGAAGGAAACAATTCCATCGCGCTAAGCATTGCTGCTTAGTGATGCAATAATATAACAAGGAAATAATATACCAATAAAGATAGACATAAAACATAATTCAAATAATCAAGATTTATTTATACTTCACATGCGGTTTCTAAAATTTAATGTGTTATATCCTAATTTAGTCTTCTTTGAAAGTGTTTATTTGCCAATGTACAGTAATAATGTACAAAGAAAATGATTTGAAAATAATAAATTTATGCTTATATTGTTATATAAGCACATTTGCAATATTTATTTATGTTATAATTTTCTTTGCTAATCTTTTAGCATTTTCTCTATACTTGCTAGGTTGTCTCAGATTATTTCATAATAAGTAAATTATGATCTCAGTCCAGTTAATTTCGATTCATACTAATAAATAACTATCATAATTTATTTTAGGTAATCTTACTCATTAATATCAATTAATTTAAAATATTTTTAATTGCTAATATTCTTAACTTATCTCAATAAATTACACCGCCTCAAGAACCTACGACAGTGACTAAATCGATAACGGTCGTTGGCACCGACACCGCGGCGTGCCTCGGGCGTCATACTATGGGACGCAGAACGTCAACCACGTATGCAGTCAGTATGGCTAAAAAGCCATGATAACACATAATCGGGCATAAAAGCCATGAATGTTGGCATAAAGCCATGAATACGGGCATAAAGCCATGAATACAGGCATAAAGCCTTTCGCAGTACTGCTAAAACAATAACCTATTAGCATGCCAATCTATCC
Organism: Hevea brasiliensis; assembly: GCF_030052815.1. Lineage (NCBI taxonomy): Eukaryota > Viridiplantae > Streptophyta > Magnoliopsida > Malpighiales > Euphorbiaceae > Hevea > Hevea brasiliensis. Next base: position 78,225 of record NW_026614670.1, read on the forward strand.
AATCTGACACACGTGTCTAGGCAATACAAGGGCACATAATATCATTAAATATTAATATATTGTGTTTTATGAATTCATTATTCATGAGAAATTTCAATTATAATTCATACATTCATTTGATCATTTATATGATCACAATTCACATCAATTATCCTTTTATACTATTGTACTCAAAATACTTCTCCTTTCTATAATAATGAGAACTAATGTCTCATTCATACATTAATATAGTTCATTTATTCATTCATTATGTTATTCATATTGATCACAGTTCTAAACAATGGTTCACCTATACCATTGTATTCAAAACATTTTCCTTTCTCATTTATACATTTAAGAATCTACTTATGTAATTACAAATTTTATATTTCAAGTTGAGTTACTAATATTTTATGAATTCCACTTGTGATGGGCATATAAGCCCTAACTATCTATTCACATCAATTAGGTGACTTATTTATCATGTTTTAAGTAATCCATGAAAATTTCATGGATTTCAAATTTATGCTCTTAATTTCCTTTTAACAGTTTTGACTAAGATGCATAGTCCACATTTGTCATACAATTCTAAGCATTTAAGCTTAGAATTGGTTCTAGGTCTTCATCTTAGTTTGTTACTCATTTTGATTACTATTCACCTTACTAGTCAATCAAAATGTTGACTTTTTCATACTTAAGGGATATGTTAATTCTAATTACACTAAGATCCCACATTTTGAGTTTTACATTTGCTAGTATTAATTGCCAATTGCAATTTAAAGTCCCCTAGATGCATTTCTAATTTCAAATTTTGAATTTCAAGTTTTGGTGTCACTATTCACCTCATTGGTCAACAAAAATGTTGACTTTTGGATAGAAAATAGGTGTATTGGTTTTAACACCCCAAACATACCACATTTTGTATTTAAAACTTGTTGGAATTGATTGCCATTACCATTTCTATACTTAAAACCAAAAGGGCAGAATTTTTAGTTTTTGAAGCCTAACTTTACTGTTCCATTAAGCCCTGTTGTAGTGGGAATTTGAGGAAATATTAAACATGAAAGTTGTTTCTTATTTTGTCTAGTTAAATTTCCTTTTTTGAATCACTCCATTTGGAGTTTTGTTTCTCCAGATATGGTCCAAAAACCACAGCTGGCCGGATTTCAATTCTGCAGAATTTACCAAATCTACAGTACCATGAACAGTGACTGTGACTGCCATTTTGATTAAGTTCTTGCCATAATTTGGGGTAGGTTTCATGAAAGTTGTTTGTCTATGTCTTAACTTGTTTCTGTAAAAATTTCAGGTCAATTGACCATTTCTACAGTGAGTTATGGCCAAATGAACAGCATTTTATTCATTTGGTCATTTCTGCAGTCTTTGTTGTAGGGTATCCGGATCGGGGCCAACTTTTGGTCCTCTTGCTTTGGTCTTTTGGGCATGGTTTCTTCAGCAAAAATGTGCCATTATAAGCCTAGTTTCATGTCCAATTGGCCAAACACCAATTGGACCTACACAGCCAAAGTTAGGGCTGTCTAAGTGGACTGAAATTTCAGTCACTCTGCTGCTGTCCTTAGGCAGCCTACACATTCACTTGGCCATGCTATATTCTAGTCCAAATTGTGGTCAACTTACCTAAAATGGTCACTAATTGACCCTTAAAATGTTTTCTAACAATTTCCTAAGCCAAGTCAAATTTTCACTTCTCAAAACCCTAATTCCCATCTCCATTTCACACTAGTTACCCTAATTAACTAGCTAAGTCATTATCCACATAATTATGTACTTCAAACATGATCTCTAGTCCACTTTAAGTCCATCAAAAACACTCAATCTTGTTCCTTCCTTAGGGCAGCCGAAATCTATGGTATGTATACACATGAATTTAGTCCATTTAGTTTACAAATTCCTACTAAATTCAAGTCCCTAACATGGAAATAAAGAAATCTTTGCATAAGTAAGCACTAACCTCTTGTAGGGCAGAATTTTCTAAGCTTCAACTCCACTTTCTTTGCTTTTCTAGGCTGCCAAACACTTCCCCAAGTTGTATGGACAAGTTTTAATGAAAGGTGTCTAGGGTTTTATAGTGGAAATTCATGGGAAATGGAGGAAATGAAAGAAAATTTTCATGGAGGGAGGAAGAAGAGAGGGTCACGTTTTGAGGAAGAAGAAGAAGAAGATGACCAGAATTTTTGGTCTTTCTTTGTCTCTTTTAAGTGATTTAAGAAAGCTTGTTGAATGGTGATTGGTTGGGAGAAAGTAAATGACATCATCATATGTCATAAATGGACATTTTTCTCATTTTCTATTCTTTTCTTCTCTACTTATTTTCAATTTAATTTTTAGCAATATTTATTCATATTTTGAATCATAATAATTATTTACTTAACTGGACAAGTCGGCCAAAAATCACCTCTGAAGGCGAAATGACCAAAATGCCCTCCGTTTGGCTTAACGGTCAAAATTGTCTGCACTGATTGAAAAGTTTTTCTAAATATTTTCTTGGCATTCTAATGCCATAGGAACCTCAATGACCCTTCTCTGGAGTCCCAAAAATTATTTTATGAGTTTTTCCCCGGGTCTAGGGCTCCTCGTTGCGAGAACCGCAACTTCACTCTGGTTACCCATCGCTTGGGCACCGGCTCGTTTAACTTGGTTGTATTTTATTTCAAAAATATTTCCTAAATTTTTCTTATTAATATTTGAGTTAATTATGGTTCCTGACTTTAGTTTAAATATTTTTCCGAACGTTCTAGCTGTCCGGACCGACACCGGTCACCGGAACAGTAGAATGTACGTAATTGCTATAATGAGGGTGTTACAATTGATATTGAATTGAGTTGACAAATGTTGAGAAATTTATTGTGTTGAACTATTATTGGAGTTTGGGATTGAAGAAATATATTGGAAGTGCTTTTTACAGGTTTTTGAGGAACTGTTTTATTCAAAATACAGATGGCACTCTGCCAAAATTTTTATAGAAATTACTGATACTCAGATTTGCTATTTGGTTTCACTTTAGTTAAAAAAAAAATTATAGCACCTATCAAAAGTGCTCACCACTGTAAAAGAAATAAGAAAAGATTTAAAATCCCTTATAGTGTATTTAATGGGTTATTAGTAAATGAAGTTTAGTAATTCATTAGGTATACTACGGGATCATGTTATGCCTTACGGAGGGGTAAGGTGTGACAGAAAAGTCCAACAAGAAGAAGGGCAATAAGAAAAAGAAACCTCAGATTGATGGTCCTTCCAAGAAAATAGATAAATAGAAAGGGAAGACTAAAGTTGATGGAGGCAATGGAAAATGTTTCCACTGTCAGCAGGATGGGCACTAGAAAAGGAACTGCCCAGAGTATCTTGCTTCTTTGAAGGGCAAGAAGGATACGCCTTCAGAAGGTATGTCCATATCTTGTTATTTAGATTCTGATGATACTCATAGTTCATCTACAGCTTGGGTTTTAGATACTGGTGCCAGTTCTCACATTTCTTATGATATGCAGGAACTAGCAAATAGTAGCAGCTTGCGTTCTCGAGATGTTAGAGTCTGGATTGGCAATGGCTCAACTGTTAAAGCTTTAGCCATAGGATCTAAATCTTTTTACATGTCTGGATATATTTTGTGTTTGGATAATATTTTATGTGTACCTGATGCTTTTAAGAACATCATTTCTTTATCTAGTTTGACTAGAAATGTCTATGAATTTCAGTTCACAGATGATGTTTGCAATATTTATTTTGGAAATAAATATGTTGGTTTGGGTTATATAAATGATGGTCTTTATTATTTGGATAATAATGACAAACACAAAATGTATGCAAGCGATCTAAATGAATGCAATGCCATGGTGAAAATCAACTTTAGTTCAAAAAATATTTGGCACATAAGGTTATGTCATGTTGCAGAAGATAGGATTGCAAAACTGGAGAAAATGGGGATTCTATCTTTATTGGGCTCTGAGCTTACTCCAACTTGTGAATCTTGCCTTCAGGGTAAAATGACTAGATCACCTTTTGTAGGACAAGGGCTAAGAGCTGAAAATATTTTGGAGCTAATACATAGTGATGTATGTGGTCCATTTAAAGAAATGGCTAGAGGTGGTTTTCATTACTTTATTACCTTTACTGATGATAAATTAAGGTTTGGGTATTTGTATTTAATGAAATACAAACATGAATCCTTTGAAAAGTTCAAAGAATTTAAATCTGAAGTAGAAAATCAAACAGGAAAGAGCATTAAAGCTCTTCGATCAGATCGTGGAGGTGAATACTTGAGTACTAAATTTGATGAATACTTAAGAGAGCATAGCATTGTTTCCCAACTAACTCCTCCAGGAACACCACCGTTGAATGGTGTATTTGAAAGGAGAAATCATACCCTATTGGATATGGTACGTTGTATAATGAGCTATACTGATATGCCAATCATTTTTTTGGGATTTGCATTAGAATCAGCTTTGTACATTCTAAATAGGATTCCAACAAAATCAGCATCTTCCACACCTTATGAGATATGGCATAGAAGAAAACCAAGTCTTAAGCATGTTAAGATTTGGGGTTGTCCAGCTTATGTCAAAAAGCTGAACACTGATAAATTGGAAATCAGATCAGAAAAGGGATAATTTGTTGGATATCCAAAAGATAGTTTTGGATATTATTTTTATTTGTCTACATCACAAAAGGTTGTGATAAATAGAGATGTCACATTTCTTGAACAACAGTTTGTTCAAAAAGGAGGCAAAGGAAGGCAAATAGAGTTGGAATTGGAGAATTCTGACCAACCAACAAATCAGATGGATATAGATCCATCTAGTCAACCTACACCTATTGATGATACATCTATAGCTGTTCCTCATAGAACAACCAGGGTATCTCACCCACCAGTGAGATATGGTTTCCTTCATGAAGAAGAACAAGAGTTGTCTACTCATGAAGAAGTAGATCATGGAGATGATCTACTTACCTATGAAGAAGCTATATCAGATATAGACTCTTCAAAAAGGATTGATACTATGAAATCCGAAATTGATTCCATGTATAAGAATCAAGCTTGGGATCTTGTTGACTCACTTGAAGGTATTGTACCTATAGGAAACAAATAGTTTTCAAGAAGAAAATTGGTTCTAATGGAAAGGTAGAGACCTATAAGGCAAGGCTAGTAGTGAAAGGGTTTCGCCAAAGGCAATGAATCGACTATGAGGAGATTTTCTCGCCTGTTACCATGCTTAAATCAATTAGGATTCTATTAGCAATAGCTACATACTATGATTATGAGATTTGGCAGATGGATGTTAAAACAGCTTTTCTCAATGGATACATTGAAGAAACATTTTCATGGAACAACCTAGGGGTTTTGAATCCCACGATGGTTCCATGGTATGCAACCTAAAGCGATCCATTTATGGGTTGAAACAAGCTTCGAGGAGTTGGAACATCCATTTTTATGAAGCCATTAAGTCATTTGGTTTTATCAAAAATGAGAATGAGCCATGTGTATATAAGAAGGTTAGTGATAGTACTGTCATTTTCCTTATCTTATATGTGAATGACATTTTGTTAATGGGCAATGACACAGGTATGTTGACAACTGTAAAGGTATGGTTGTCAAAAATATTCTCCATGAAAGACTTAGGGGAGGCAACCTACATTCTTAGGATTCGCATCTATAGAGATAGAGTGAAGAGGATAATTGCCTTATCCCAAAGTCTATACTTGGAAAAGGTGTTAAAGAGGTTTAACATGCTTGATTCCAAGAGAGGATTGTTACCAGTGAGGCATGGTATCCACCTTTCTAAAGAAATGTCTCCAAAGACACCTGAAGAAAGAGATAAAATGGCCAGGATTCCATATGCTTTGGCTATTGGAAGTTTGATGTATGCAATGTTGTGTACTAGGCCGGATATCGCATATGCTGTTAGTTTGACTAATAGGTATCCTTAAGTACTTGATTTATGGAGGAGGAGACTTGTAATTGGATGGTTATACTAATTCTGATTTCCAATTAGATATCAATGACAGAAAGTTTACCTCGGGGTATGTGTTCATTCGTAATGGCGGTGCAGTCAGTTGGAAGAGTTCCAAACAGAGTACGACTTCAGATTCCACTACCGAGGCTGAGTATATTGCTACATCAGATGCTACAAAGGAAGCTATTTGGATAAAGAAGTTCGTGACAGAACTTGCAGTAGTTCCTTCCATTGAGTCAGCAGTTCCACTTCACTGTGACAAAAATGGAGCAGTCATATAGGCTAAGGAACCCCAGTCTCACCAGAAATCCAAACACATAGAAAGGCACTACCACATTATCAGAGAAATAGTTAGACGAGGCAATATACCCATGCAGAAAATAGCATCAGCTGAAAATCCAGCTGATCCATTCACTAAGCCTATGTCACAAACTCAGCTAGACAGACATCTTGAGAAGATGGGTTTAAGATATTGTAATGAATAGCTCTAGTGCTAGTGGGAGATTGTTAGTAGTATGCCCTAGAGCATATCATTTAGTATGTATCTTATACACGTTTTAATTAATAAAAGGTATTTTCACTTCTCTGTTTGCATAATATATTTATGTGTAATAGAAAGGGCCCATCGATATTTTGTTAGAATTTCTATTCTTAAGTTGTTAAGAATATGAGTGACAGTATTTCTAGCATAAGGTATCATAAATAGGTTCACAATCGTGGAAAATTCACAGTAAGGACATGACTTATCCAGATAGATTGTAATGATGTTTATTCCCAAGTTATTTATATGAGATGTAAATAAGATGGTATGGTGAGTCTCATGCCATATAAAAAACATGATAGGCACTTATACATGATAATTAGGTCAAACTAGTGACACTTATGACAAGCACGTGGAGTTTACTTTTGTCAACGTATTATCATAAATTATATCAGTGCATATAATCTGTAGACCTGAGATAGCACAGTTATCTTATATATAGGTGGTTTGAGTTTGATACTACTTTCATACTTGTACTGTGTATGGGTATATGAGCATGTGTTGGCTCCTACTAGTTATATATAGAGGTAGGTGTTGATCAAGATGGAATCTGTTCCTCTAAGTAAATAGGGATAAAATCCTATGTTCGTTTAATTGCTCTTGATGTTTCAAGTTCCTGGCCAGGGCAGATAGATTTAATCAAAAAAGAATTTCTGATGAGAAAACCTTTTAATCAAGAACTGAAATTAAAAGAGAACATAATATTCATAGCAAATGGGGTTTGACATAAACCATGACTCCAGCTTGAGTTGGGATTTTGTAACAGAGAGATTCTAGTGCATGGTAACATATGATTATAGGTTCATTTAAGGTAAACCTTATTACTAATTGGGTGGCCATGGCATGCTATGCTAGGTGTTAACCATGGTCTATAAGGTGCATAAAATGATTTAGAGAAATCATTTATGGTAAGAAAGAGTTCTAGTGATATTAAGAGTTGATATCATGTCTCATTGCCAATTAATGATTAGCTTAGTAAGTCACACACATATATAAGTAATCACCAAATTAAATATTAATTATTAATTAATTAATTAAAGAGTTTATTTAATTTATTAAATAGGTTTGGTTTGCAATTAGATTGCATAATCCCTAGCATGGCCTGAAACCAAATCTAGATTATTGGATGTATAGTATAAGTTAAATTTATATTTAAAGTGTTTAAATATGAATTTAATTAATGAGAAATTAATTAATAGAGATTAATTAATTAATTTATAATTGATATAAATTGATTAGAAGAAGAGAAATAATTATTTTGGGTTGAGAACTCAAATTTAAGACACAGGGGTATTTTGGTCATTTCACAGGGGTACATGTGGCACCATGAGATGGTGACACATGGCACTACACATAAGCTTGCCATATGTCTTTTAATCATGTAAGATGATCAAAGTTAAGATTAAATATAGGTTTGACACTTGGCACAATGTGATTGGGTCAATTAAACCTAGAGCCAATCAGAAGGTAACATGTGGCAAGGGTTTTAAGTGGTGACCTAGCTATATAAGTATAAGGATTAGAGAACAAAAATATAAGCTGCCATTCTCTCTTTGTGCTGCCACCCTTGGCTGCCCTTTCGTCTCTTCTTCTTCATCTCTCATCAATTCAAGAGATTGTTTGATCTCTTAAATTTAAAATACAAGAAATTGTTTCTAGTGTTCTGTTTACATCTGTAATCTCTCAAACGGCAAAAATTGATTTTCTAATTCATAGAAAAAGCTTTGGAAGTTGTTCAAGAGCTGCCATAGGTGATCTTGGTGTGGACAAGCTAGAGGGACAACATCTGGTGTCCTAAAGACGCATCCCAAAGATGCCAAACACACTGCAGTGCATCAAAAAGGTTAGTACACTTGTTCTTAATCTAATCTAGGATTCTAATAGATTAATCTATTAATTCTAAAATCTTAAATGGCAAATGTAGATCCAAAAATATATTAAAAGTGTTTTAAGATGCTGTTTATCATTGAAATCAAATAGATAAAACTAAATCTTGCATGATGCATGTGACCCTAGAAGAAAAATTTTGAATTTCAATGATCTAAACTTGTGTTTTTCATGCGTTCGCTCCTTCATTAAAGTGATTTATGCCAATGGAATTGAGGTTAGGTTTGCTGCCTTAAGTGACTGCGAGTATCGATGTGAGTCCAGTAGGTGTAGGTTCAATTGGTGAGAGGCCAATTGACATGAAAGGCCAATTGGACATGAACTTACTAAGAAATAATAGTACAACTTAGATGAAAGAAAACTTACCATACCCTAAAATCCTAACTCAGGTAACTAATTATGGACTAACAGTAAAAATGAGAATGAATAGTGTTTGTTCATTTGGCCATAAATTAGTGTAGAAATATCCAATTGACCTGAATTTTATATCAATGTAAAGCTTAGACAATTTAGAACAACTTTGATGAAGAACACAAGCCCAAATTCTAGCCACTAATGTAGCCACTAGAAATTCTAGCCAAATTCAGAGAACAGTGCGAGAGAAATTCACTAATGATGTATGTGGTAATTGGTATAACATGAGTGACAGAACTCCAAATGGAGTAATTTAAAAAGAGAATTAAAGAAGACACATAAAGGAAAAAAAAACTTCATGAAGTTTTATTTTTATTAAATTTAGCTAGGTAGGTCAGTAGAGCGGTGAATTTGGACCTCAAATTAAAAAAATTTGAAATAACAAACTGGAGGCTAGGAATTGAGTCCAATAAAAATAAATTGCAAAAGAAGACACATAAGGAAAAAAACTTTCATGAAGAAAGTTTGTGGTATCTTATGTGAACTTAGGCTTAACAAATCTATTATGAATTAAAAAGTCAACCTATGAAGGGAAATGATCAATATGAATGACATAATGAATGAATAAAAAGGATGAATACATAATTTAGGTAGAATTGTATTTTAGACATTTACACTTCTGCTAGGAATAAAAATTAAAATGTTATAAATTATAATTGGAACATATAATGAAATAATGATACTTATGAATCCTCAAAGATACTAATATGCCCATGTATTGCCTAAACACGTGTGTCAAATTGGATAGATAGGCATGCCAATAAGGTATTGTTTTAGCAGTACTGCGTAAGGTTTCATGCCTGTATTTATGGCTTTATGCCCACACTCATGGCTTTTATGCCTGATTACTTATTATCATGGCTTTTAGCCATACTTATATGTTATCATGGCTTTTTAGCCATACTGACTGCATACGTGGTTGACGTACTGAGCTTACACGTCCCATGGTATGACAGCTCGAGACACTATGGTGTCCAGTGCCAACGACCTATTTATCCAGTTTAGTCAGCCTGTCATAGGTTACTTGGGTAGTGAAATTTGTTAAGAATAATGTGAATTAAATGAATGAATAAGAAAGAAATTAGAATTAGTTTTAAAATTTTATTGACTGTGCAATGATTCAAAATACCTGGAAATAAATTAGAGAAATGGTAAGAAGATTTGCAAAAGAAGTAGAATGTAAATAAATATTACAAATGCATCCCTCATAATAAAGTAAGATAAAATTTAATATTGTTAAATAATTGAATGTTGTATATATTATTATTGAAAAATTTATACACTAAGCACTTTCAAAGAAGGACAAATTAGGATAATCGAAAATTAATATTAGTAATCTCACACAAAATTAAATTAATTCTTGAGCATCCAAATATTGCTTTGGTTTTATCTTTATTGTATATTGTAACACCCCTCACGACAAGTAAGCTAGGAGCAAAGTGTGCTACATTCGGTCTTGAGCAACCTATCTTATCTTACTTTATTCCTTTCATATTTTGATCTCGATATATTTTAATATCAATAAATTTTTCGACGGAGAAACCAGTGGAGTTTCCCCTATTTTATTACCAGTTGACGTATTTTACTATTTACTTGTTTGAAAGTTTCAATAATATTTTACAAATAAAATCTCATCAATTATTTTCATAACCATCTCATAATTCACATCTCATTCATATATCTCAATTTCGTATTCATTTCCATGCATTATCTATATATTTCAAATCTGTCTTCGAATCCATACAATCTCATTCATGCTCAAATCACATAAGTAAAATTTTCAAATTTCTTTAATTTACATAATTTCATAATTTACATGATATATAAATTAATTACATATGAAAAAGATAATTTATTAAATTACATTATATTTCTATTAATTACCTGCTCATAATCTACATTATAATACAATATCTAGCATTTTATACTAAATACAAAATATGATCTATATGGGCCCTATCTATATGCATTGCTGAGGAGGTGACAACCTTGAATACTCCAGCCACTTCTGCAGATCTGGACTCCAAAAATCTTAGTCAAAGTACCTACTCGAGGAAACAAATCCATCGCGCTAAACATTGCTGCTTAGTAGTGCAATAATAGAACAAGAAAATAAAATATATAAATAAAGAAAGAACGAAGCATAATTTAAATATTTAAGAATCAATTTAATTTAATACAATGTGTCTAATATTAATTATCTTTTGTTCTCATTTGTTTCGCTTTGAAAGCGTTTAATTCTGAAATTCACAGGGATAATGTACAACATACGAATTAATAAAAATACTACTTATATTTATATGGCAATAGAAGGTACATTTAAAATATTTAGTTAAGTTATACCTATTTTTGCAACTCTTTTTTCATTTTTCTTAACAATTTTTATGTGGTTTGGATCATTTCATAATTGTAACTAATTCTTTGGAAGTCTTATTAACTCATTTATTTGATTTCTAATATTTTTAATTACGAATAGTCTTAATATATTTTAATAAATTACACTGCCCAAGTAACCTACGACAGGCTGACTAAACTGGATAACGGGTCGTTGGCTCTGGACACCGCGGTGCCTCGGGCCGTCATACCATGGGACGCAGAACGTTAACCACGTATGCAGTCAGTATGGCTAAAAAGCCATGATATCACATAATCGGGCATAAAAGCCATGAATACGGGCATAAGAGCCATGAATACGGGCATAAAGCCTTTTGCAGTACTGCTAAAATAATACCCTATTGGCATGCCAAACTATCCAATCTGATACACATGTCTAGGCAATACAAGGGCATATAATATCATCAAATATTAATATATTGTATTTTATGACTTCATTATTTCATGATAAATTTCGATTATAATTCATACATTCATTTGATCATTTATATGATCACAATTCACATCAATTATCCTTTTATACCATTGTACTCAAAACATTTTTCTTTTCTCATTTATACATTCAAGAATCTACTCATGTAATTACAATTTTTATATTTCAAGTTGAGTTATTAATATGTTATGAATTCCATTTGTGATGGGCATATAAGCCCTAACTAATTATTCACATCAATTTGGTGACTTATTTTTCATGTTTCAAGTAATCCATAAATATTTCATGGATTTCAAATTTATGGCCTTAATTTCTTTTTAACAATTTTGACTAGGATGCATAGTCCACATTTGTCATGCAATTCTAAGCATTTAAGCTTAGAATTGGTTCTAAGTCTTCATCTTAATTTACTAATCATTTTGATTACTATTCACCTTACTAGTCAATCCAAAATGTTGACCTTTTTATACTTAATGGATATATTAATTCTAATTACACCAAGATCCCACATTTTTAGTTTTACATTTGCTAGTATTAATTGCCAATTGCAATTTAAAGTCCCCTAGATGTATTTCTAGTTTCAAATTTTGAATTTTCAAGTTTTGGTGTCACTATTCACCTTATTCGTCAACAAAAATGTTGACTTTTGGATAGAAAATAGGTACATTGGTTTTAACACACCCAACATACCACATTTTGCATTGAAAACTTGTTGGCATTAAGCATTAATACCATTTCTAAACTTAAACCAAGGGAAGCAGAATTTTCAGTTTTTGAAGCCTAACTTTACTGTTCCATTAAGCACTGTTGCAGTGGGAATTTGAGGAAATGGTAAACATGAAATTTGTTCCTTATTTTGTCTAGTTAAATTTCTTTTTTTAAATCACTCCATTTGGAGTTTTGTAGCTCCAGTTATGGTCCAAAAACCACAGCTGGCCGGATTGGAAAAACTGCAGAATTACCAAATCTACAGTACCATGAACAGTGACTGCCACTGTCTTGTTGGATAGGTTCTGGTCATAATTTGGGGTAGGTTTCTTCATGAAAGTTGTTTTTCTATGTCTTAAATTGTTGCTGTAAAAATTTCAGGTCAATTGACCATATCTACAGTGAGTTATGGTTACTGTTCATTTGGTCATTTCTGCAGGTGCTGTTGCAGGGTATCCGGATTGGGGCCAACTTTTGGTCCACTTGCTTTGGTCTTTTGGGGATGGTTTCTTCAGCAAAATTGTGCCATTATAAGTCTAGTTTCATGTCCAATTTGCCAAACACAAATTGGACCTACACAGCCAAAGTTATTGCTGTCTAAAAGGGCTGGAATCATAGCCTCATTCTTTCTGCTCTGGCACCTTCCCATTTCAATTTGCCATACATTAGCTCACTTCAAATTATGATTAACTTGCCTCAAATGGTCACTAATTGACCATTAGAATGCCCATTAATCATTTCATAAGCCAAGTCCAATTTTTCACTCCCAAAACCCTAATTTTCCCTTTGAATTCACCCATACACCTAGTTAAGCACTTTCATTCATTCTATATGAGTATATACACCTTAAACATAATCTCTAATTCATTTTAAGTCCATTAAAACCATCAAAAACACTCCATCGTTGTTCCTTCCTTAGGGCTGCCGAAATTCATGGTGGACATACACATATATTTGGTTCATTTAATTCACAAATTCTTACTCAATTCAAGTCACTAACATGGAAATAAAGAGCTTATGGTGTATAAGTGCACTAACCTCTTGTAGGGCAGAATTTTCCAAGCTCAAACTTCACTTTCCTTCCTTTTCTAGGCTGCCAAACACTTCCCCAAGAGGTATGGACAAGTTTTAATGAAAGGTGTCTAGGGTTTTATAGTGGAAATTCATGGGAAAATGGAAGTGATGCAAGAAATTTTTATGGAGGCCTATGGAAGAGAGGTCACGTTTTGAGGAAGAAGAAGAAGAAGATGACCAGAATTTTTGGTCTATTTTTGACTCTTTTAAGTGTTTTAAGAATGCTTGTTAACTTGTGATTGGTTGGGAGTAAGTGAGTGACATCATGTGATGTCATTATCTTTAATTTTCTTTATTTTCTTTTCTTTTCTTTTCTCAAACTTCAAATTAATTTTTCATCAACATTAATTCATATTTTATGTCATAATAATTATTTACTCAACTGGACAAGTCGCCAAAAATCGTCTCAAGGCGAAATGACCAAAATGCCCTCCGTTTGGCTTAACGGGTCAAAATTATCTGTCTGGATTGAAAAATTTTTCTAAATATTTTCTTGGCATTCTAATGCCATAGGAACCTCAATGACCCTTCTCTGGAGTCCCAAAATTATTTTATGAATTTTTCCTGGTCTAGGGCTCCTCGTTATAGAACCGCAACTTCACTGTTACCCATCGCTTGCACCCTCGTTTAACTTGGTTGTATTTTATTTCAAAAATTTTTCCTAAATTTTTCTTATTAATATTTGAGTTAATTATGGTTCATGACTTTAGTTTAAATATTTTTCCGGACGTTCTAGCTGTCCGGACCGACACCGATCCTTCACGAATAGAATGTACGGAGTTGCTACCGAGAGTGTATTACAACTCTTCCCCTCTAATTTAAATTTCATCCTCGAAATTTACTAGGTGTTTTGGGTTCTGAGATAATTCTTTTACCATTCTATTACTCCATCTGTCTACTTCTTTTGTATATATGGTACTATTTAGTTTTTTTCTTTTTTATTATTATTATTATACACTTAGGCATATCATAAAGGAAATACTTTACCTCAAATTCACATCTGGGGCTTCTTATTCCTCTCTGACTTGGGTAACATTTAGAAGTGGTGTTACTGTTGTACTTGGTCCTTCCACGACCTGCATGCAGGTCCGTGGTAAATTCTTCTTAGGACAATCTTTCAGACGATGGTCTATGGCCCCACATCTATAACAGGCTCCAGTCAATCCCCTACATTCACCTTTATGCCACTTGTTACAATGACCACATTTTCTTGCTAGTCCTGACGCACTCACTACTAGTGTTTTTGGTTGATCTCTTCTGGGTATAGGCCTGGGTCTGGATCTCCTACTTTGATCAAATGTCTGACTTAATTGTTCTCTCGGCCTCTTATTACTGTATCGCCTAAATTTCCTCTTTTCTGATCACCACTCCTCTTACATTTCCTCTTCATGAACACGGCTAATATATTTCTTCTCAACTCTATCGTAAAGAATTCCCAAGTTACGTCACCGTGGCACTACCTTGGTTACGACATCCCACCATCGATATGCGTTTCTTGTAACAATGAAACTGCACACTCCAAACTCTGTTCTGGTGTGCAATAGAGCTGCTGCAAGACTCTTTTAGTCCTTTCTAACCAATACTCAGCTGCTACAGAATCGTCTTCCTTTCTACCATTGAAATCTACAGCTCCATATTTCCTAATTTTTCCTAGAGGTGATTTCCGCTGAAGCGGTGGTGGAATAACCCCAGTCATCTGTCCGAAGAATTCAGTCATCTGCTCAAACAAGGCCTGTTGGGGTTGTCAGGCACCTCTTGCACTGGTGAGCGGGATCTCACGATTTCTAATATCACTCCCAGTCGGGATACGACTTACTACTTCTTCTTCAACTGCCCTCTGCGATTCTGAGTCCATACCTTAACCTAAAATAACCAAGAAAACATATATGCATTAGTGTCACCTCAACTCATATAAATGCAATGCATGTTATGCACGCAATCTTATTCTATCTATCTATGCCTAGGAACGCCTAAACCGCGCTCTGATACCAATAAATGTAACACCCGTCACCCGACTACAGTGTAGCCGAGCAAAGTGTGCTACATTCGGTGCCAGAGCAACCTATCTTATCTTACTTTATTCCTTTCATATTTTGATCTCGATATATTTTAATATCAATAAATTTTTCGACGGAGAAACCAATGGAGTTTCCTATTTTATTACCATTGACGTATTTTACTATTTACCTGTTTGAAAGTTTCAATAATATTTTACAAATAAAATCTCATCAATTATTTTCATAACCATCTCATAATTCACATCTCATTCATATATCTCAATTTCATATTCATTTCCATGCATTATCTATATATTTCAAATCTGTCTTCGAATCCATACAATCTCATTCATGCTCAAATCACATAAGTAAAATTTTCAAATTTCTTTAATTTACATAATTTCATAATTTACATGATATATAAATTAATTACATATGAAAAAGCTAATTTATTAAATTACATTACATTTCTATTAATTACCTGCTCATAATCTACATTATAATACAATATCTAGCATTTTATACTAAATACAAAATATGATCTATATGGGCCCTATCTACATGCATTGCTGAGGAGGTGACAACCTTGAATACTCCAGCCACTTCTGCAGATCTGGACTCCAAAAATCTTAGTCAAAGTACCTGCGCGAGGAAACAAATCCATCGCGCTAAGCATTGCTGCTTAGTGGTGCAATAATAGAACAAGAAAATAAAATATACAAATAAAGAAAGAACGAAGCATAATTTGAATATTTAAGAATCAATTTAATTTAATATAATGTGTCTAATATTAATTATCTTTTGTTCTCATTTGTTTCGCTTTGAAAGCGTTTAATTCCGAAATTCACAGGGATAATGTACAACATACAGAATTAATAAAAATACTCAGTTTATATTTATATGGCAATAGAAGGTACATTTAAAATATTTAGTTAAGTTATACCTATTTTTGCAACTCTTTTATCATTTTTCTTAACAATTTTTATGTGGTTTGGATCATTTCATAATTGTAACTAATTCTTTGGAAGTCTTATTAACTCATTTATTTGATTTCTAATATTTTTAATTACTAATAGTCTTAATTTATCTTAATAAATTACACTGCCCAAGTAACCTACGACAGGCTGACTAAACTGGATAACGGTCATTGGCTCGACACGCGGTGCCTCGGGCGTCATACCATGGGACGCAGAACGTCAACCACGTATGCAGTCAGTATGGCTAAAAAGCCATGATATCACATAATCGGGCATAAAAGCCATGAATACGGGCATAAGAGCCATGAATACGGGCATAGAGCTATGAATATAGGCATAAAGCCTTTTACAGTACTGCTAAAACAATACCCTATTGGCATGCCAAACTATCCTATCTGATACACATGTCTAGGCAATACAAGGACACATAGTATCATTAAATATTAATATATTGTATTTTATGACTTCACTATTTCATGATAAATTTCGATTATAATTTATACATTCATTTGATCATTTATATGATCACAATTCACATCAATTATCCTTTTATACCGTTGTACTCAAAACATTTTTCTTTTCTCATTTATACATTCAAGAATCTACTCATGTAATTACAATTTTTATATTTCAAGTTGAGTTATTAATATGTTATGAATTCCATTTGTGATGGGCATATAAGCCCTAACTAATTATTCACATCAATTTGGTGACTTATTTTTCATGTTTCAAGTAATCCATAAATATTTCATGGATTTCAAATTTATGGCCTTAATTTCTTTTTAACAATTTTGACTAGGATGCATAGTCCACATTTGTCATGCAATTCTAAGCATTTAAGCTTAGAATTGGTTCTAGGTCTTCATCTTAATTTACTAATCATTTTGATTACTATTCACCTTACTAGTCAATCCAAAATGTTGACCTTTTTATACTTAATGGATATATTAATTCTAATTACACCAAGATCCCACATTTTTAGATTTACATTTGCTAGTATTAACTGCCAATTGCAATTTAAAGTCCCATAGATGTATTTCTAATTTCAAATTTTGAATTTTCAAGTTTTGGTGTCACTATTCACCTTATTAGTCAACAAAAATGTTGACTTTTGGATAGAAAATAGGTACATTGGTTTTAACACACCCAACATACCACATTTTGCATTGAAAACTTGTTGGCATTAAGCATTAATACCATTTCTAAACTTAAACCAAGGGAAGCATAATTTTCAGTTTTTGAAGCCTAATTTTACTGTTCCATTAAGCACTATTGCAGTGGGAATTTGAGGAAATGGTAAACATGAAAGTTATTCCTTATTTTGTCTAGTTAAATTTCTTTTTTAAATCACTCCATTTGGAGTTTTGTAGCTCCAGTTATGGTCCAAAACCACAGTTGGCGGATTGGAAAAAGCTATGATTACCAAATCTAAAGTACCATGAACAGTGACTGCGACTGTCTTGTTGGATAGGTTCTGGTCATAATTTGGGGTAGGTTTCTTCATGAAAGTTGTTTTTCTATGTCTTAACTTATTGCTGTAAATATTTTAGGTCAATTGACCATATCTACAGTGAGTTATGGCCAAATGAACAGATCGCTCATTTGGTCATTCTCGCAGTCTTTGTTGCAGTATCCGGATTAGGGCCAACTTTTGGTCCACTTGCTTTGGTCTTTTGGGCATGGTTTCTTCAGCAAAATTGTGCCATTATAAGTGTAATTTCATGTCCAATTGGCCAAACATAAATTGGATCTACACAGCCAAAATTATGGCTGTCTAAATGGGCTGGAATCACAGCCTCATTGCTGTTGTCTCTAGGCAGCCTTCCCATTTCAATTTGCCATACATTAGCTCACTTCAGATTATGATTAACTTGCCTCAAATAGTCACTAATTGACCATTAGAATGTCCATTAATCATTTCATAAGCCAAGTCCAATTTTTCACTCCCAAAACCCTAATTTTCCCTTTCAATTCACCCATACACCTAGTTAAGCACTTTCATTCATTCTATATGTGTATATACACCTTAAACATAATCTCTAATTCATTTTAAGTCCACTAAAACCATAAAAAACACTCCATCATTGTTCCTTCCTTAGGGCTGCAGAAATTCATGTTGGACATACACATATATTTGGTTGATTTAATTCACAAATTCTTACTCAATTCAAGTCACTAACATGGAAATAAAGAGCTTAAGGTGTATAAGTGCACTAACCTCTTGTAGGGCAGAATTTTCCAAGCTCAAACTTCACTTTCCTTCCTTTTCTAGGCTGCCAAACACTTCACCAAGAGCTATGGACAAGTTTTAATGAAAGGTGTCTAGGGTTTTATAGTGGAAATTCATGGGAAAATGGAAGTGATGCAAGAAATTTTTATGGAGGGCTATGGAAGAGAGGTCACATTTTGAGGAAGAAGAAGAAGAAGATGACTAGAATTTTTGGTCTATTTTTTACTCTTTTAAGTGTTTTAAGAATGCTTGTTAACTTGTGATTGGTTGGGAGTAAGTGAGTGACATCATGTGATGTCATTATCTTTAATTTTCTTTATTTTCTTTTCTTTTCTTTTCTACTAACTTTAAATTAATTTTTCATCAACATTAATTCATATTTTATGTCATAATAATTATTTACTCAACTGGACAAGTCGGCCAAAAATCGTCTCTGAAGGCGAAATGACCAAAATGCCCTCCATTTGGCTTAATGGGTCAAAATTGTCTGTACCGATTGAAAAATTTTTCTAAATATTTTCTTGGCATTCTAATGCCATAGGAACCTCAATGACCCTTCTCTGGAGTCCCAAAAATTATTTTATGAATTTTTTCCCGGGTCTAGGGCTCTCGTTATGAACTGCAACTTCACTCTGTTACCCATCGCTTGCAAGTTAGTTTAACTTAGTTGTATTTTATTTCAAAAATTTTCCTAAATTTTTCTTATTAATATTTTAGTTAATTATGGTTCTTGACTTTAGTTTAAATATTTTTCCGACGTTTCTACATGGGACCAAACCCTGACACCGAAGCAGAGAATGTACAGCTACCGAGAGGGTGTTACATATATTATTTTCTTTGTTATATTATCGCACCACTAAGTAGTAATGCTTAGCGCGATGGATTTGTTTCCCTCGCGTAGGTACTGAAGCTAAAACCCAGTGGACATTTGACTATTTCAGCAATGCATGTAGATAGGGCTCACATTAGTTTGGCTATTTTAAATGTAATCAATTTATACATTATGTAAATTATGAAATTATATAATTATTTTGTAAATTATGTAAATTGCTGAAATTTGAAAATTTTGCTTATGTGATTTGAGCATGAATGAGATTGTATGGGTTTGAAGACAAAATTGAAATATATAGATGTTAGTAGTATGCCCTAGAGCATATCATTTAGTATGTATCTTGTACATAATTTTATTAATAAAAGGCATTTCCACTTTTCCGTTTACATAATATATTTATGTGTAATAGAAAAGGTCCATTGATATTTTGTTAGAAATATTATTCTTAAGTTGTTAAGAATATGAGTGACAATATTTCTAGCACAAAGTATCATAAATAGGTTCACAATCGAGGATACTTCATAATAAGGACATGACTTATCCAGAAAGATTGTATTCATGTTTGTTCCCAAGTTATTTATATGAGATATAAATAAGATGGAATGGTGAGTCTCATGCCATATAACAAACATGATAGGCACTTATACATGATAAGTAGGTCAACTAGTTGACACTTATGACAAGCACATGGAGTTTACTCTTGTCAATGTTTTGTCATAAATCATATCAAGGCATATAATCTTTAGACTGAGATAGCACAGCTTATCTTGTATATAGGTAGTTTGAGTTTGATACTGCTTTCATACTTGTACTATGTATGGGTATATGGGCATGTGTTGGCTCCTCGCTAGTTATATATGGAGGTAGGTGTTGATCAAGATGGAATCTGCTCTCTAAGTAAATAGAGATAAAATCCTATGTTCATTTAATTGTTCTTGATGTTTCAAGTTCTGGCCAGATAGATAGATTTATTCGTAAAAGAGTTTCGATGAGAAAATCTTTTAATCAAGAACTGGAATTAAAAGAGAACATAATATTCATAGCAAATGGAGTTTGACATAAACCATGACTCACTTGAGTTGGGATTTTGTAATGTAGAGATTCTAGTGCATGGTAACATATGATTATAGGTTCATTTAAGGTAAATCTTATTACTAATTGGGTGGCCATGGCATGCTATGCTAGGTGTTAACCATGGTCTATGAGGTTCATAAAATGATTTAGAGAAATCATTTATGGTAAGAAAGAGTTCTGATGATATTAAGAGTTGATATCATGTCTCATTGCCAATTAGTGATGAGCCTAGTAAGTCACACACATACACAAGTTATCACCTATTTAAATATGATTTAATTAATTAATTAAAGAGTTTAATTGATTAATTAAATAGATTTGGTTTGCAATAAAATTGCAAAGTCCCTAGCATGACTTGAAACCAAATCTAGATTATGGGATGTGTAGTATAAATTAAATTTATATTTAAAGTGTTTAAATATGAATTTAATTGATGAGAAATTAATTAATAGAGATTAATTAATTAATTTATATTTGATATAAATTAATTAGAAGAAGAAAATAATTATTTTGGGTTAAGAACTCAAAATTAAGACACAGGGGCATTTTGGTCATTTTGTACAGGACACGTGGAACCATGAGATGGTGACACATGGCATAACACATAAGCTTGCCAAATATTTTTAATCATGTAAGATGATTAAAATCAAGATTAAATATAGGTTTGACACTTGGCACAATGTGATTGGGTCACTTAAACCTAGAGCTAATCAAAAGGTGACATGTGGCTAGGGTTTAATGTGTTAACCTAGCTATTTAAGTGGGGTTATGAAAAGAAAACACAACCAGCAGCCTCTCCTCTCATATGTCACGCCACTTTGAGCCTCTCCAGCTATTTCTCTTCATCTCTCATCAATTCAAAGAGATTAGCCATCAATCTTTGAATTAAGAACACTAGAAATTGTTTCTAGTGTCCTGCTTGCATCTCTAATCTCTTAAAAGGCAGAACTTGAATTTCTAATTAATAGAAAAGGCTT
Organism: Hevea brasiliensis; assembly: GCF_030052815.1. Taxonomy (NCBI): domain Eukaryota; kingdom Viridiplantae; phylum Streptophyta; class Magnoliopsida; order Malpighiales; family Euphorbiaceae; genus Hevea; species Hevea brasiliensis. The sequence continues at coordinate 99,711 of NW_026614670.1, forward strand.
TAGAAGCTGTTCAAGGGCTGCCATAGGTGTTCTTGGTGTGACAAGCTAGAGGGACAACATCCGTGTCCTCAAGACGATCTCAAAGGCGCAGACACGCCGCAAAGACATCAAGAGGTTAGTGTAATCGTTTGATTTAATCTAGGTTCTAAAATTAATCTGATTAATTTTAAAATCTTAAATGGCAAATACAGATCCAAAACATATTAAAAGAGTTTTAATATGTTGTTTATCATTGAAATCAAATAGATAAAAATAAATCTTGCATGTTGCATGTGACCCTAGGTGAAAATTTTTGAATTGAGTGGTATAATCTTGTGTTTTTCACGCCTGCCTTCAATTGGTATCAGAGCCACTATATTTGCCATTTAGATTGTTGATTATATAATTTAATTGTGTGTTTGATCATGAGATCAAGAGATTCATTGCTGGTTGGATCATGAGGTGTGGCGTTACACATGGTGAAGCCACCATTGGTGGCGCAACAATGGTTCCATGGGTGATTCAAGGTTTGGCTTTAATTCTGCAATTGTTGTATGATCTAAGGCCTATTCTTTGACTAATTAAAGTGTTTAATTAGTTGTTTTAATCACACAATTAAATTATGATTCAAATCAGAATTTTAAAAATGTTTGAATGTGATTCAAATCAATTTTAAAAGTTGTTTGAATGTGATTCAAATCTGAATTTTTAAAGTTGTTTGAATCATATTTAAATCTGATTTTTAAAATTGATTCAATAAAATTAGATCTGATTTTTAAAAATATTTGAATGTGATTCAAATCTGATTTTTTAAAAATGTTTGAATGTGATTCAAATCTGAATTTTTGAAGTTGTTTGAATGTGATTCAAATCTGAATTTTTAAATTTGTTTGAATGAGATTCAAATCTGAATTTTTAAATTTATTTGAATCATATTCAAATCTGATTTTTAAGTTGAATATGAGATATTCAATTTAATTTAAGTATGTATGTTTTATTTAATTGTTAAATAGTGATATGCATGATGGATGATCATGGACTATAAAAGACCAATGTGATTGGATTTATTTCTTTTATGTTTCTTTGGGATTGTAAATTAATTAATTTATTTTAATTTATTTTGGGCATGTATTATTAAGTTTGTAATATTTTTGGGTTGTAATTTCATTTATTTAAGTTCTTGTAAATTCGCCTTGGTATGCCAAGGATTACTATGTAATATTGGATTGCAAGAAGTTCAAGGAGGTCAAGAGCATTGGTGGGACCAAAGGGAGGAATTCAATATCAAGTGTTGATTATGTACTCCTTCAGCAACTCTTGTAAAATGAATGAATGAAATGCACCTAGAATGCCCTGATTCAATTCTTGGTGGCTCAGATTGAATCCCTTTAGAAAGTCCATGATCATACCATATTTATCGCTTATCCATGAATGCATGAGATGTATGGGAATGTATGCAATTATATGATATATGCATGCTAAATGGATAATGTGCAAAGTGAGACCTTAATAGTAATTAGGATGGCTATAAAATCTTCCAAACAAATGATTAAGTTGGAAATGCTATAATTAAAGTAATTATAACATAAGCCCTCCATTGGGGCAATTATTTTAAGAAATTTTAAATAGTTGCATGAGATGCAATTAATTTAAGAGATTTTCTTAAGAATAATTGTTAAGCATGAGATGTTGTAAATATGTAAATGGTTTGGTGGCCAATATTGGATGTACCTGAGGACATTAAAATTATTTGCATAATTATCGCTCAATGGGATCAACTTAACTAATGCAAGATAAGTCAATATTGGATGTACCAGATTTTGAGCATTAGGGGCTAGTAAAGGATTGAACCTCACATGAGATGTGATGGGCAAGGAGTTGCTCACTTATAGTTTATTGTAATTCCAATAATGGATGTACTGAGGATGATCAATAGAATTATAAGAATTCAATCACCCACTAGAAATCCATCCAACTAGGATTTCCGCTTTCTACTTTGGAAGTGTAGGATTCGCTAAGTTAGTGGGAGGACCAATTTGATTAAAAGACCATAATCATTTTGGTTAATTACATGATACATTTATTAATTAATCTGTTATTTTCTGCAGCTTAATTTTCTCGATAAAAATGAGCACAAAACAACCACCACCATCCAATATCCTTGCAAGCATACTTGATCACAACAGTTGACAGACCTAATCATCTGATTGGCTAAGAAATTTGAAACTTGTCTCAACCTTGAACATATAGGATATGTTCTATATTCAAATGTTCCTGGTCCCTTACCTCCAGAGGCCACACAAGAGGAACATGATACTTTGGACAAGTGGAAGGAGCATGATATGAGAGCTAAGTGTTACATGCTTGCTTCCATGAGTAATGAGTTACGTATAACATGAGAACATGCAGAGTGCTAGTGAGATCCTCCTTCACCTACAAGAGTTGTATGGTGAGCACAAAGCAGAATGCTAGGTATGAGATATCTAAACAGTTATTCCGTATGAGGATGTCTGAGGGACAGAATGTTGGGGATCATGTCCACAAGATGATTCGGCTGATTGAGCAGTTGGAACATCTTGACTTCAACATGGATTTCCAACTACAAACGGATTTGATCCTTCACCCTTCCTCGAGTCTTTGGGAATTTTGTGACAAATTTCCATATGACTAAACAGAATGCACCTTAGCCGAATTACTCAACATGTCAAGTTATTGACCAAAATAATATGCCAGTAAATAAAGGAATATAGGTAGCTTTGGTTGCATCTTCTTCTGCTGGAAAGTCCAACAAGAAGAAAGGCAATAAGAAAAAGAAACCTCAGATTCCTGGTCCTTCCAAGAAAATAGCTAAACAGAAAAGTAAGACTAAAGCTGATGGAGGCAAAGGAAAGTGTTTCCACTGCCAACAGGAAAGTGTTTCCATTGCCAGTAAGAAAGTGTTTCCACTGGCCAGAGTATAGCAATCTAAATGAATGCAATGCCATGGTGAAAACCAACTCAAGTTCAAAATATATTTGGCACTTAAGGTTATGTCATGTTGCAGAAGATAGGATTGCAAAATTGGAGAAAATGGGGATTCTATCCTCATTGGGCTCTGAGCCTACTCCAACTTGTGAATCTTGCCTTCAGGGCAAAATGACTAGATCACCCTTTGTTGGACAAGGGCTAAGAGCTGAAAATATTTTGGAGCTAATACATAGTGATGTATGTGGTCCATTTAAAGAAATGGCTAGAGGGGGCTTTCATTATTTTATTACCTTTACTGATGATAAATCAAGGTTTGGGTATTTGTATTTGATGAAATACAAACATGAATCCTTTGAAAAGTTTAAAGAATTTAAATCTGAAGTAGAAAATCAAAAAGGAAAAAATATTAAAGCTCTTCGATCAGATCGTGGAGGTGAATATTTGAGTACTGAATTTGATGAATACTTGAGAGAGCATGGCATTGTTTCTCACCGACTCTCCAGAACGCCACAACCGAATGGTGTATCTGAAGGAGAAATCGCACTATTGGATATGGTACGAGTATGATGAGCTATACCGATATGCCAATCTCCTTTTGGGGATTTGCATTAGAATCACTTTATATATTCTGAATAGGATTCCATCAAAATCGCTTTCTTCCACACCTTATGAGATATGGCATGGAAGAAAACCAAGTCTTAAGCATGTTAAGATTTGGGGTTGTCCAAATTATATCAAAAAGTCAACACCGATAAATTGGAGACCAGATCGTAAAAGGTCGATTTGTTGGATATCCAAAAGATAGTTTTGGATATTATTTTTATTTGCCTACTTCACAAAAGGTTGTGATAAGTAGAGATGCTACATTTCTTGAACAAATGCTTGTTCAAGAAGGAGGCAAAGGAAGGCAAATAGAGTTAGAATTGGAGAATTCGACCAACCAATGCATCGATGGATATAGATCCATCTAGTCAACCTATACCCATTGATGAAACATCTACACTGCTCCTCGTAGAACAACTGTGGTATCTCACCCACCTGAGATATGGTTTTCTTCATGAAGAAGAACAAGAGTTGTCTACTCATGAAGAAGTAGATCATGGAGATGATCCACTTACCTATGAAGAAGCTATATCGTATATAGACTCTTCAAAATGGATTGATGCTATGAAATCCGAGATTGATTCCATGTATAAGAATCAAGTTTGGGATCTTGTTGACCCACCTAAAGGTATTGTACCTATAGGGAACAAATGGGTTTTCAAGAAGAAAATTGGTTCTGATGGAAAGGTAGAGACCTATAAGGCAAGGCTAGTAGCGAAAGGGTTTCGCCAAAGGCAAGGAATAGACTATGAGGAGACTTTCTCGCTGCCATGCTTAAATCAATTAGGATTTTATTAGCAATAGTGCATACTATGATTATGAGATTTGGCGATGGATGTCAAAACAAATTTTTCTCAATGGATACATTGAAGAAAACATTTTCATGGAACAACCTAGGGATTTGAATCCCAAGATGGTTCCAAGGTATGCAAGCTAAAGCGATCCATTTATGGGTTGAAACAAGCTTCGAGGAGTTGGAACATCCGTTTTGATGAAGCCATTAAATCTTTGGTTTTATCAAAAATGAGGATGAGCCATGTGTATATAAGAAGGTTAGTGATGGCTATCACTTTCATTTTCTTATATTTGGATGAAATAATTTTGATGGTTAATGACACAGGTATGTTGACGACTATTAAGGTATGGTTGTCATATACATTGTCCATGAAAGACTTAGGGGAGCCAAACTATATTCTTGGGATTCGCATCTATAGAGATAGAGCTAAACGATTAATTGGTTTATCCCAATGTCTTTACTTGGTAAAGGTGTTAAAGAGGTTTAACATGCTTGATTCCAAGAGAGGATTGTTACCAAGGAGACATGGTATCCACCTTTCTAAAGAGATGTCTCCAAAGACACCAAGAAAGAGATAAGATGGCCAGATTCCATATGCTTCTGGCCATTGGAAGTTTAATGTATGCAATGTTGTGTACTAGGCCTGATATCGCATATGTCGTTAGTTTGACTAGCAGTATCAATCCAATCCAGTTTGGAACATCGATAGTCACAAGAATATCCTTAAGTACTTGAGAAGAACTAAGGATTTATTCTTGATTTATGGAGGTGGAGACTTGCAATTGGATGGTTATAATCGATTCGATTTCCAATCGATATCGATGATAGAAAGTCTACCTCGATATGTGTTCATTTGTAATGGAGGTGCAACATTGGAAGAGTTCCAAACAGAGCACGACCGCAGATTCCACTACCGAGGTCGAGTATATTGTCGCATCGATGTCGCAAAGGAAGTCGCTTTGGATAAAGAAGTTCGTGATGTAACTTACAAGAGTTCCTTCCATTGAGTCGCCAGCCCACTACATCGTGACAATAATGGAGCAACATACAAAGCTAAGGAACTAAGGTCTCACCAAAATCCAAACACATAGAAAGGCACTACCACATTATCGTGAGATATAGTTGGGCAAAGGCGATATAGCCATGCAGAAAATAACATCACCAAAAATTCAAATGATCCATTCACTAAGCCTTTGTCACAAGCTCGCTAGACCGACATCTTGAGAAGATGGGTCTAAGGTATTGTAATGAATGGCTCTAGTGCTAGTGGGAGATTGTTAGTAGTATGCCCTAGAGCATATCATTTAGTATGTATCTTGTACATATTTTTATTAATAAAAGGCATTTCCACTTTTCCGCTTACATAATATATTTATGTGTAATAGAAAAGGTCCATTGATATTTTGTTAGAAATATTATTCTTAAGTTGTTAAGAATATGAGTGACAATATTTCTAGCACAAAGTATCATAAATAGGTTCACAATCGAGGATACTTCATAATAAGGACATGACTTATCCAGAAAGATTGTATTCATGTTTGTTCCCAAGTTATTTATATGAGATATAAATAAGATGTAATGGTGAGTCTCATGCCATATAACAAACATGATAGGCACTTATAAATGATAAGTAGGCCGAACTATTGACACTTATGACAAGCACATGGAGTTTACTCTTGTCAATGTTTTGTCATAAATCATATCAGTGCATATAATCTTTAGACCGAGATAGCACAGCTTATCTTGTATATAGGTAGTTTGAGTTTGATACGCTTTCATACTTGTACTATGTATGGGTATATGGGCATGTGTTGGCTCTCGCTAGTTATATATGGAGGTAGGTGTTGATCAAGATGGAATCTGCCTCTAAGTAAATAGAGATAAAATCCTATGTTCATTTAATTGTTCTTGATGTTTCAAGTTCCTGCCAGATAGATAGATTTATTCGTAAAAGAGTTTCGATGAGAAAATCTTTTAATCAAGAACTGGAATTAAAAGAGAACATAATATTCATAGCAAATGGAGTTTGACATAAACCATGACTCCACTTGAGTTGGGATTTTGTAATGTAGAGATTCTAGTGCATGGTAACATATGATTATAGGTTCATTTAAGGTAAATCTTATTACTAATTGGGTGGCCATGGCATGCTATGCTAGGTGTTAACCATGGTCTATGAGGTTCATAAAATGATTTAGAGAAATCATTTATGGTAAGAAAGAGTTCTGATGATATTAAGAGTTGATATCATGTCTCATTGCCAATTAGTGATGAGCCTAGTAAGTCACACACATACACAAGTTATCACCTATTTAAATATGATTTAATTAATTAATTAAAGAGTTTAATTGATTAATTAAATAGATTTGGTTTGCAATAAAATTGCAAAGTCCCTAGCATGACTTGAAACCAAATCTAGATTATTGGATGTGTAGTATAAATTAAATTTATATTTAAAGTGTTTAAATATGAATTTAATTGATGAGAAATTAATTAATAGAGATTAATTAATTAATTTATATTTGATATAAATTAATTAGAAGAAGAAAATAATTATTTTGGTTTTAGATCTCAATATTAAGACAGTGGGGCATTTTGGTAATTTTGGAGTTTGACACGTGGCACCTTGAGATGGTGACACATGGCATAACACATAAGCTTGCCAAATATTTTTAATCATGTAAGATGATTAAAATCAAGATTAAATATAGGTTTGACACTTGGCACAATGTGATTGGGTCACTTAAACCTAGAGCTAATCAAAAGGTGACATGTGGCTAGGGTTTAATGTGTTAACCTAGCTATTTAAGTGGGGTTATGAAAAGAAAACACAACCAGCAGCCTCTCCTCTCATATGTCACGCCACTTTGAGCCTCTCCAGCTATTTCTCTTCATCTCTCATCAATTCAAAGAGATTAGCCATCAATCTCTTGAATTAAGAACACTAGAAATTGTTTCTAGTGTCCTGTTTGCATCTCTAATCTCTTAAAAGGCAGAACTTGAATTTCTAATTAATAGAAAAGGCTTTAGAAGCTGTTCAAGGGCTGCCATAGGTGTTCTTGGTGTGGACAAGCTAGAGGGACAACATCCGTGTCCTCAAGACGAATCTCAAAGGCGCAGACATACGCTGCAAAGACATCAAGAGGTTAGTGTAATCGTTCTTGATTTAATCTAGGGTTCTAAAATTAATCTGATTAATTTTAAAATCTTAAATGGCAAATACAGATCCAAAAACATATTAAAAGAGTTTTAATATGTTGTTTATCATTGAAATCAAATAGATAAAAATAAATCTTGCATGGTGCATGTGACCCTAGGTGAAAATTTTTGAATTCAATGGTATAATATTGTGTTTTTCACGCTTCCGTTCCTTCAATAGATGATTCATGAAATGATGAGATTATTATTGTAAATATATTATCGAAAACTTCAAGCAGGTAAATAGTGAGATACGCCAAATGGTAATAGAAACAGGGGAAACTTCGCTGGTTTCTCCTTAGAAAAATAATTGATATTAAAATATAACGAGAAAATATTATTAAAAGAATAAAGTAAGATGAGATAGGGTGCTCTGGCACCGAGTGTGACATGTCTTGCTCGGCTACATTGTAGACGGATAAGGGGTGTCACAAATTCACAATCTTAAATGGCAAACATAGATCCTAATACATATTAAAAGTGTTTTAATATGAAATTGAGCATTGAAATTAATTAGGCACATAAAAGATGAGGTATGATGCATGTAATCCTATAAGAAATTTTTGAAATTCAATGCTCTAATGAATAATTTTCATGCTTTCGCTCTTTCAATTGGTATCAGAGCCACTATATTTGCCATTTAGATTGTATATTAAGATTTAATTGTGTGATTGGATCAAGTGTTGATTGAATCAAAGGCTATTTGAGCTTCAAGACGTGGTGGCATAGAGGTAGTAAACCTCATGTGTGGCAGCTTGCATGGTTGTGCACACCAAGGGTGCGCATGGTTTGGGTTTGATGTATGGGCTTGGTATTTAAGGCCCATAATTAGGCCCATGCTTAATTAAATTATTTAGTTAAGAATTTTAATCACACAATTAAATTTTAATTCAATCATTTGAATGAGATTAAAATATGAATTTTTAAAATTGTTGGAATGAGATTCAAATCTGAATTTTTTAGTTGAATATGAGATATTCAATTTGTTAGTAGTATGCCCTAGAGCATATTATTTAGTATGCATCTTATACATGTTTTGTTAATAAAAGGCATTTCCACTTTTCCGTTTACATAATATATTTATGTGTAATTGAAAAGGTCCATTGATATTTTGTTAGAAATTCTATTCTTAATTTGTTACGAATATGAGTGACAGTATTTCTAGCACAAAGTATCATAAATAGGTTCACAATCGAGGATACTTCATAATAAGGACATGACTTATCCAGAAAGATTGTATTCATGTTTGTTCCCAAGCTATTTATATGATATATAAATAAGATGGAATGGTGAGTCTCATGCCATATGACAAACATGATAGGCACTTATAAATGATAAGTAGGTCGAACCAGTGACACTTATGACAAGCACATGGAGTTTACTCTTGTCAATGCATTGTCATAAATCATATCAGTGCATATAATCTTTAGACCTGAGATAGCACAGTTATCTTGCATATAGGTGATTTGAGTTTGATACCGCTTTCATACTTGTACTATGTATGGGTATATGGGCATGTGTTGGCTCCTACTAGTTATATATTGAGGTAGGTATTGATCAAGATGGAATCTGTTCCTCTAAGTAAATAGAGATAAAATCCTTTGTTCATTTAATTGTTCTTAATGTTTCAAGTTCCTGGCCAGGACAGATAGATTTAATCAGAAATGAGTTTCTGATGAGAAAAATCTTTTTAATCAAGAATTGAAATTAAAAGAGAACATAATATTCATAGCAAATGGGGTTTGACATAAACCATGACTCCAGCTTGAGTTGGGATTTTATAATAGAGAGATTCTAGTGCATGGTAACATATGATTATAGGTTCATTTAAGGTAAATCTTATTACTAATTGGGTGGCCATGGCATGCTATGCTAGGTGTTAACTATGGTCTATGAGGTGCATAAAATAATTTAGAGAAATCATTTATGGTAAGAAAGAGTTCTGATGATATTAAGAGTTGATATCATGTCTCATTGCCAATTAGTGATAAGCCTAGTAAGTTACACACATACACAAGTAATCACCTAATTAAATATGATTTAATTAATTAATTAAAGAGTTTAATTGATTAATTAAATAGATTTAGTTTACAATTAGATTGCAAAGTCCCTAGCGTGACTTGAAATCAAATCTAGATTATTGGATGTATAGTATAAGTTAAATTTATATTTAAAGTGTTTAAATATGAATTTAATTGATGAGAAATTAATTAATAGAGATTAATTAATTATTTTATATTTGATATAAATTGATTAGAAGAAGAGAAATAATTATTTTGGGTTAAGAACTCAAAATTAAGACACAGGGGCATTTTGATCATTTCACAGGGTGACATGTGGCACTATGAGATGGTGACACATGACATTACACATAAGCTTGCCAAATATCTTTTAATCATGTAAGATGATTAAAATTGAGATTAAATATAGGTTTCACACTTGGCACAATGTCATTGCGTCAATTAAACCTAGAACCAATTAGAGGGTGACATGGGGCAAGGGTTTAATGTGTTGACCTAGCTATATAAGTGTTATTATGAAAAAAAAAATGACACAACCAGTAGCTCCTCATCTTTAGTGCTGCCACCTAAGAGTCTCCCTTCTCTTTCTCTTCATCTCTCATCTATTCCAAGAGATTAGCAAACAATCTCTTGAATTAAAAATACTAAAAATTATTTATAGTGTCCTGTTTACATCTTTAATCTCTTAAAAGGAAGAACTTGATTTTCTAAATAATAGAAAAAGCTTTAGAAGATGTTCAAGGGCTGCTATAGGTGTTCTTGGTGTGGACAAGCTAGAGGGACAACATCTGGTGTCCTGAAGATGCATCTAAAAGGCATAAATACACTGCAGTGCATCAAGAGGTTAGTGTATTTGTTCTTGATTTAATCTAGGGTTCTAAAATTAATCTGATTAATTTTAAAATCTTAAATGACAAATACAGATCCAAAAACATATTAAAAGAGTTTTAATATGTTGTTTATCATTGAAATCAAATAGATAAAAATAAATCTTGCATGATGCATGTGACGCTTGGTGAAAATTTTTGAATTCAATGGTATAAACTTGTGTTTTTTCACACTTCCGCTCCTTCAATTGGTATTATAGCCACTATATTTTCCACTTAGATTGTTGATTATATGATTTAATTGTGTGTTTTGATCATGAGATGATTTATCAATTGCTGGTTATAATGGATGTGTGGCGGCATGCAAGAGAACACCTTCATGGTGCACAAGGTTTGTGGCTTCATGGGTAGCTCAAGGTTTGGCTTTTTAATTTGCAATTGTTGTATGATCTAAAAGCTCATCCTATGTCTAATTAAATTGTTTAATTAGAATTTTAATTGCATAATTAAATTTTGATTCAAATTAGAATTTTAAAAATTGTTTAAATGTGATTCAAATCTGAATTTTAAAAGTTGTTTGATTGTGATTCAAATCTAAATTTTTAAACTTGTTTGAATCATATTTAAATTTGATTTTTTAAAGTTGTTTGAATAATACTCAGATCTGAATTTTTAAAAATTGTTTGAATGTGATTCAAATCTGAATTTTTTAAATTTGTTTGAATGAGATTCAAATATGAATTTTTAAATTTATTTGAATCATATTTAAATCTGGATTTTTAAGTTGAATATGAGATATTCAATTTAATTTAAGTATGTATGTTTTATTTAATTGTTAAATAGTGATATGCATGATGGATGATCATGGACTATAAAAGACCAATGTGATTGGATTTATTTCTTTTATGTTTCTTTGGGATTGTAAATTAATTAATTTATTTTAGTTTATTTTGGGCATGTATTATTAAGTTTGTAATAATTTTTGGATTGTAATTTCATTTATTTAGTTATTATAAATTCGCCTTGGTATGCCAAGGATTACTATGTAATTGGATTGCAAGAAGTTCAAGGAGGTCAAGAGCATTGGTGGGACCAGTGGGAGGAATTCAAGATCAAGTGTTGATTATGTACTCCTTCAGCAACTCTTGTAAAATTAATAAATGAAATGCACCTAGGAATGCCCTGATTCAATTCTTGGTGGTTTAGAATTGAATCCCTTAGAAAGTCCATGATCATACCATATTTACTGCTTATCTATGAATGCATGAGATGTATGGGAATGTATGCAATTATATGATATATGCATGCTAAATAGATAATGTGCAAAGTGAGACCTTAATAGTAATTAGGATGACCATAAAATCTTCCAAATAAATGATTAAGTTGGAAATGCTATAATTAAAGTAATTATAACATGGGCCCTCCATTGGGGCAATTATTTTAAGATATTTTAAATAGTGGCATAAGATGCAATCAATTTAGGAGATTTTCTTAAGAATAATTGTTAAGCATGAGATGTTGTAAATATGTAAATGGTTTGGTGGCCAATATTGGATGTACCTGAGGACATTAAAATTTTTTGCATAATTACTGGCTCAATGGGATCAACTTAACTAATGCAAGATAAGTCAATAATGGATGTACCTGAGATTTTGAGCATTAGGGGCTAGGTAACGGATTGAATCTCACATGAGATGTGATGGGCAAGGAGTTGCTCACTTATAGTTTATTATAATTCCAATAATGGATGTACCTGAGGATGATCAATAGAATTATAAGAATTCAATCACCCATTAGAAATCCATCCAACTAGGATTTCCGTTTTCTACTTTGGAAGTGTAGGATTCGCTAAGTTAGTGGGAGGACTAATTTGATTAAAAGACCATAATCATTTTGGTTAATTACTTGATACATTTACTAATTAATCTGGTTATTTTCTGTAGTTAATTTTCTGATAATAATGAGCACAGAACAACCACCACTATCCAATATCCTTGCAAGCATACTTGATCGTAATAGGTTGACAGGACCTAATCTGTATGATTGGCTAAGAAATTTGAAACTTGTCCTGAACCTTGAACATATAGGATATGTTCTAGACTGAAATGTTCTTGGTCCCTTACCTCCAGAGGCCACTTCAGAGGAACATGAAACTTTGGACAAGTGGAAGGAGTATGATATGAGAGCTAAGTTGTACATGCTTGCTTCCATGAGTAATGAGTTACAGAAGCAGCATGAGAACATGCAGAGTGCGAGTGATATCCTGCTTCACCTACAAGAGTTATATGGTGAGTACAGCAAGAATGCTAGGTATGAGATATCTAGGCAGTTTTTCCGCATAAGGATGTCTGAGGGACAGAATGTTGGGGATCATGTTTATAAAATGATTCGACTGATTGAGCAGCTAGAACATCTTGACTTCAACATGGATTTCCAACTACAGACAGATTTGATCCCTTAGTCTCTTCCTGAGTCTTTTGGGAATTATGTGGCAAATTTCCATATGACTAAACAGGAATGCACCTTAGCTGGTTTACTCAACATGCTGGTTATTGCCCAAAAGAATATATCGGGCAATAAAGGAAAAGAGGTAGCTTTGATTGCATCTTCTTCTGCTAGAAAGTCAAACAAGAAGAAGGGCAATAAGAAAAAGAAATCTCAGATTCCTGGTCCTTCCAAGAAAATAGCTAAACAGAAAAGGAAGACTAAAGCTGATGAAGGCAAAGGAAAGTGTTTCCACTGTCAGAAGGATGGGCACTGAAATAGGAACTGCCCAGAGTATAGCAATCTAAAAGAATGCAATGCCATAGTGAAAATCAACTCAAGTTCAAAATATATTTGGCACTTAAGGTTATGTTATGTTGCAGAAGATAGGATTACAAAACTGGAGAAAATGGGGATTTTATCCTCATTGGGCTCTGAGCCTACTCCAACATGTGAATCTTGTCTTCAGGGCAAAATGACTAGATCACCCTTTGTTAGACAAGGGTTAAGAGCTGAAAATATTTTAGATCTAATACATAGTGATGTATGTGGTCCATTTAAGGAAATGGATAGATGTGGTTTTTCATTACTTTATTACCTTTACTGATGATAAATCAAGGTTTGGGTATTTGTATTTGATGAAATACAAACATGAATCCTTTGAAAAGTTCAAAGAATTTAAATCTGAAGTAGAAAATCAAACAGGAAAGAGTATTAAAACTCTTCAATCAAATCGTGGAGGTGAATACTTGAGTACTAAATTTGATGAATACTTGAGAGAGCACGACATTGTTTCCCAGCTGACTCCTCCAGGAATACCACAACTGAATGGTGTATCTGAAGGGAGAAATTGTACCCTATTGGATATGGTACTTGGTATGATGAGCTATATTGATATGCCAATCTCCTTTTGGGAATTTGCATTAGAATCAGCTTTGTATATTCTGAATAGGATTCCATCAAAATCAGTTTCTTCCACACATTATGAGATATGGCATGGAAGAAAATCGAGTCTTAAGCATGTTAAGATTTGGAGTTGTCCAGCTTATATCAAAAAGCTAAACACTGATAAATTGGAAACCAGATTAGAAAAGGGTCGATTTGTTGGATATCCAAAAGATAGTTTTGGATATTATTTTTATTTGCCTACATCACAAAAGGTTGTGGTGAGTAGAGATGCCACATTTCTTGAACAACAGTTTGTTCAAGAAGGAGGCAAAGGAAGGCAAATAGAGTTGGAATTGGAGAATTCTGACCAACCAATAGATCTGATGGATATAGATCCATCTAGTCAACCTACACCTGTTGATGAAACATCTACAGCTAGGGTATCTCACCCACCAGTGAGATATGGTTTCCTTCATGAAGAAGAACAAGAGTTGTCTACTCATGAAGAAGTAGATCATGGAGATGATCCACTCACCTATGAAGAAGCTATATCAACTATAGACTCTTCACAATGGATTGATGCTATGAAATCCGAGATTGATTCCATGTATAAGAATCAAGTTTGGGATCTTGTTGACCCACCTTATGGTATTATACCTATAGGGAACAAATGGGTTTTCAAAAAGAAAATTTGTTTTGATGGAAAGGTAGAGACCTATAAGGCAAGGCTAGTAGCGAAAGGGTTTCGCCAAAGGCAAGGAATCGACTATGAGGAGACTTTCTCGCCTGTTGCCATGCTTAAATCAATTAGAATTCTATTAGCAATAGCTGCATACTATGATTATGAGATTTGGCAGATGGATGTCAAAACAGCTTTTCTCAATGGATATATTGAAGAAAACATTTTCATGGCACAACCTAGGGGTTTTGAATCCCAAGATGGTTCCAAGGTATGCAATCTAAACTGATCCATTTATGGGTTGAAACAAGCTTCAAGGAGTTAGGACATCCATTTTGATGAAGCCATTAAATCCTTTGGTTTTATCAAAAAAGAGGATGAGCCATGTGTATATAAGAAGGCTAGTGACAGTGCTATCACTTTCCTTGTCTTATAGGTGGATGATATACTGTTAATGGGTAATGACACAGGTATGTTGACAACTGTAAAGGTATGGTTGTCAAATATATTCTCCATGAAAGAATTAGGGGAGGCAACCTATATTCTTGGGATTCGCATCTATAGAGATAAAGCGAAAAGAATAATTGGTTTATCCCAAAGTCTGCACTTGGAAAAGGTGTTAAAGAGGTTTAACATGCTTGATTCCAAGAGAGAATTGTTACCAATGAGACATGGTATCCATCTTTCTAGAGAGATGTCTCCAAAGACACCTAAAGAAAAAGATAAGATGGCCAAGATTCCATATGCTTCGGCTATTGGAAGTTTAATGTATGCAATGTTGTGTACTAGGCGGATATCGCATATCTTTATTAGTTTGACTAGCAGGTATCAATCCAATCCAGGTTTGGAATATTGGATAGCTATCAAGAATATCCTTAAGTACTTGAGAAGAACTAAGAATTTATTCTTAATCTATGGAGGTGGAGACTTGCAATTGGATGGTTATACTGATTCTGATTTCCAATCAGATATCAATGATAGAAAGTCTACCTCTGGATTTGTGTTCATTTGTAATGGAGATGCAAATCGATTGGAAGAGTTCCAAGCGAGTACGATTGCGATTCCACTATAGATTTGAGTATATTGTCGCATCGATGTCGCAAAGGAAGTCGCTTGGATAAAGAAGTTCGTGATAGAACTTGCAGTAGTTCCTTCCATTGAGTTAGTGGTTCCACTACACTGTGACAACAATGGAGTAGTCATACAGGCTAAGGAACCAAGGTCTCACCAAAAATCCAAATACATAAAAAGGTGTTATCACATTATCAGAGAAATAGTTGGGCGAGGTGATGTAGACATGCAGAAAATAGCATCAGCTGAAAATCCAACTGATCCATTCACTAAGCCTATGTCACAGACTCAGCTAAACCGATATCTTAAGAAGATGGGTCTAAGATATTGTAATGAATGGGTTTAGTGCTAATGGCAGATTTTTAGTAGTATGCCTTAGTGCATATCATTTAGTATGTATCTTGTACATGTTTTATTGATAAAAGGCATTTCCACTTTTCCATTAACATAATATATTTATGTGTAATAGAAAAGGTCCATTGATATTTTGTTAGAAATTCTATTCTTAATTTGTTAAGAATATGAGTGACAGTATTTCTAGTACAAAGTATCATAAATAGGTTCACAATCGATGATACTTCATAATAAGGACATTACTTTTCCAGAAAGATTGTATTCATGTTTGTTCCCAAGTTATTTATATGAGATATAAATAGGATGGAATGGTGAGTCTCATGCCATATGACAAACATGATTAGCACTTATAAATGATAAGTAGGCCGAACCAGTGACACTTATGACAAGCACGTGGAGTTTACTCTTATCAATGCATTGTCATAAATTATATCAGTGCATATAATCTTTAGACCTGAGATAGCACAGTTATCTTGTATATAGGTGGTTTGAGTTTGATACTACTTTTATACTTATACTATGTATGGATATATGGGCATGTGTTGGCTCCTACTAGTTATATATGGAGGTAGGTGTTGATCAAGATGGAATCTGTTCCTCTAAGTAAATAGAGATAAAATCCTATGTTCATTTAATTGTTCTTGATATTTCAAGTTCCTGGCCAAGATAGATAGATTTAATCAGAAAAGAGTTTCTGATTAGAAAAATCTTTTTAATCAAGAACTGAAATTAAAAGATAACATAATATTTATAGAAAATGAGGTTTGACATGAACCATGACTCCAGCTTGAGTTGGGATTTTGTAATAAAGAGATTCTAGTGCATGGTAACATATGATTATAGGTTCATTTAAGGTAAACCTTATTACTAATTGGGTGGCCATGGCATGCTATGCTAGGTGTTAACCATGGTCTATGAGGCGCATAAAATGATTTAGAGAAATCATTTATGGTAAGAAAGAGTGCTGATGATATTAAGAGTTGATATCATGTCTCATTGCCAATTAGTGATGAGCCTAGTAAGTCACACACATAAAAAAGTAATCACCTAATTAAATATGATTTAATTAATTAATTAAAGAGTTTAATTGATTAATTAAATAGGTTTGGTTTGCATTTAGATTGTAAAGTCCCTAGCATGACTTGAAACCAAATCTAGATTATTGGATGTATAATATAAGTTAAATTTATATTTAAAGTGTTTAAATATGAATTTAATTAATGAGAAATTAATTAATAGAGATTAATTAATTAATTTATATTTGATATAAATTGATTAGAAGAAGAGAAATAATTATTTTGGGTTAAAAACTCAAAATTAAGACACAGGAGAATTTTGGTCATTTCACAGGGTGACATGTGGCACCATGAGATGGTGACACATGGCATTACACATAAGCTTGCCAAATGTCTTTTAATTATGTAAGATGCTTAAAATTAAGATTAAATATAGGTTTGACACTTGGCACAATGTGATTGCATCAATTAGACCTACAATCAATCAGAGGGTGATGTGTGGGCAAGGGTTTAATGTATTTACCTAGCTATATAAGTGTTGTTATGAAAAAAAAAATAACACAACCAGTAGCTCCTCATCCTTGGTGCCACCACCCAAGAGCCTCCCTTCTCTTTCTCTTCATCTCTCATCTATTCCAAGAGATTAGCAAACAATCTCTTGAATTAAAAATACTAGTAATTGTTTATAGTGTCCTGTTTACATATTTAATCTCTTAAAAGGCATAATTTGATTTTCTAAATAATAAAAAAAGCTTTAGAAGCTGTTCAAGGGCTACCATAGGTGTTCTTGGTGTGGACAACCTAGAGGGACAATATCTGGTGTCCTAAAGACGCATCTAAAAGGTACAATACACTGCAGTGTATCAAGAGGTTAGTGTATTTGTTCTTGATTTAATCTAGGATTCTAAAATTAATCGGATTAATTTTAAAATCTTAAATGACAAATACAGATCCAAAAACATATTAAAAGAGTTTTAATATGTTCTTTATCATTGAAATCAAATAGATAAAAATAAATCTTGCATGATGCATGTGACCCTAGGTGAAAATTTTTGAATTCAATGGTATAAACTTGTGCTTTTTCACGCTTCCGCTCCTTCACAATTTAATTTTAGTATGTATGTTTTATTTAATTGTTAAATGGTAATATACATGATGGATGATCATGGGCAATAAAAAACCAATATGATTGGATTTATTTCTTTTCTTTTTCTTTGGGTTGTAAAATAATTAATTTTATTTTTGGTGGCATGTATTATAAGTGTTGTACTAATTTGGGTTGTAATTTCATTTATTTGAGGACTTTAAAAGTCCATATTCTTGTAAATTCACCTTGGTATGCCAAGGATTACAATGTAATTAGATTACATGAAGATCAAGGAGGTCAAGAGCATTAGTAGGACCAGTGGGAAGAATTCAAGATGAAGTGTTGATTATGTACTCCTTCAGCAACTCTTGTAAAATGAATGAATGAAATGCACTTAGGAATGCGCTTATTCAATTCTTGGTGGCTCAGAATTGAATCCCTTAGAAAGTCCATGATCATACCATATTTATTATTTATCCATGTATGAATGAGATGTATGGGAATGTATGCAAATATATGATATATGCATGCTAAATGGATAATGTGCAAAGTGAGACTATAATGGTAATTAAGCCGACCACTTAATCTTCCAAACAAATGATTAAGTTGGAAATGGTATAATTAAAGTAATTATATCATAGGCCCTCAATTGAGGCAATTATTTTAAGAAATTTTAAATACTTGCATTTGATGCATTTAATATAAGAGATTTTCTAAAGAATAATTGTTAAGCATGAGATGTTGTAAATATGTAAATAAGTTGATGGCCAATAATGGATATACCTGAGGACATTAAAATTATTTGCATGTTTACTGGCTTAATGGGATCAACTTAACTAATGCAAGATATATCAATAATGGATGTGCCTGAGATTTTGAGCATTTGGGGCCAGATAAATGATTGAACTTCATATGAGATGTGATGGGCAAGGAGTTGCTCACTTATAGTTTATTGTAATTCCAATAATGGGTGTGCCTGAGGATGATCAATAAGACTATAATAATTCAATCACCCATTAGAAATCAATCCAACTAGGATTTCCATTTCCTACTTTGGAAGTGTAGGATTCGCTAAGTTAGTGGGAGGACCAATTTGATTAAAAGACCATAATTACATTGGTTAATTACTTGATACATTTACTAATTAATCTAGTTATTTTCTGCAGTTAATTTTTTAATAATAATGAGCACACAGCATCCACCACCATCCAATATCCTTGCGAGCATACTTGATCACAATAAGTTAACGGGACCTAATCTTTCTTATTGGCTAAGAAATTAAAAACTTGTCTTGAACCTAGAACGTATTGGATATATTCTAGACTCAAAGATTCTTGGTCCCTTACCTTCAGAGGCTACTCAAGAGGAATATGATACTTTGGACAAGTGGAAGAAGTATGATATGAGAGCCCAATGTTACATGTTTGCTTCTATGAGTAATGAGTTACAGAAGTAGCATGAGAACATGCAAAATGCAAGTGAGATCTTCTTTCACCTACAAAAGTTATATGGTGAGCACAGCAGGAATGCTAGATATGAGATATCTAGACAACTATTTCGCATGAGGATGTTTGAGGACAGAATGTTAGGGATCATTTCCACAAGATGATTTGGCTTATTGAGCAGCTGGAACATCTTGTCTTTCACATGGACTTCCAACTGTAGACAGATTTGATCCTTCAGTCCCTACCTCAGTCATTTGGGAATTTTGTAACAAATTTTCATATCACTAAGCAGGAATACACCTTGGCTGGTTTACTTAACATGCTTGTTATTGCTCAAAAGAATATGCTGGGCAATAAAGGAAAAGAGGTAGCTTTGATTGCATCTTCTTCTTATGTTAGAAAGTCTAAAAAGAAGAAGGGCAATAAGAATAAGAAACCCCAAGTTCCAAGACCTTCCAAGAAGATAGCCAAACAGAAAGGGAAGACTAAAGCTGATGGAGGCAAAGGAAAGTGTTTTCATTGCCAGAAGGATAGGCACTGGAAAAGGAACTGCCCAGAGTATCTTGCTTCTTTGAAGGACAAGAAGGATACACCTTCAAAAGGTATGTCTATGCTGATGATTCTCATAGTTGATTTTTAGCTTGGGTTTTAGATACTGATGCCAGTTCTCACATTTCTTATGATATGCAGGAACTAGCAAACAGTAGCAGCTTGCATGCTAGAGATGTTAGACTCCGGATTGGTGATGGCTCAACTGTTGAAGCTTTAGACATAGGATCTAAATATTTTTACATGTGTAGACATATTTTGTGTTTGAATAATATTTTGTATGTACCTGATGCTTTTAAAAACATCATTTCTGTAACTAGTTTGACTAGAAATGGTTATGAATTTCAGCTCACAGATATTGTTTGCAATATTTATTTTGGAAATAAATATGTTGGCTCGGGTTATAAGCATGATTGTCTTTATTATTTGGACAATAATGATAAACACAAATTGAATGCAAGCAATCTAAAAAAATGTAATGCCATGATGAAAATCAACTTAAGTTCAAAATGTATTTGGTACTTAAGATTAGGTCATGTTGTAGAAGATAGGATTGCAAAACTGGAGAAAATGGGGATTTTGTCCTCATTGGGTTCTGAAACTACTCCAACTTATAAATCCTGCCTTCAAGGCAAAATGACTAGATCACCCTTTATTGGACAAGGACCAAGAGCTAAAAATATTTTGGAGCTAATACATAGTAATGTATATGGTCCATTTAAGGAAATGGCTAGAGGCAGTTTTTGTTACTTTATTACCTTTACTGATGATAAATCAAGGTTTGGGTATTTGTATTTGATGAAATACAAACATGAATCCTTTGAAAAGTTCCAAGAATTTAAATCTGAAGTAGAAAATCAAACAGGAAAAAGTATTAAAACTCTTCAATCAGATCGTGGAGGTGAATACTTAAGTACTGGATTTCATGAATACTTGAAAGAGCATGGCATTGTTTCCTACCTAACTCCTCCAGGAATACCATAGCTGAATGGTGTATCTGCAAGGAGAAATCATACCCTATTAGATATGGCATGTAGTATGATGAGCTATACTGATATGCCAATCTTCTTTTGGAGATTTGCATTAAAATTAGCTTTCATGTTCTGAATAAGATTCCATCAATATTAGTATCTTCCACACCTTATGAGCTATAGCACGAAAGAAAACCAAGTCTTAAGCATGTTAAGATTTGGGATTATCCAGCTTATATCAAAAAGCTGAACACTGATAAATTAGAAACATATCAGAAAAAGGTCGATTTGTTGGATATCCAAAAGAAAGTTTTGGATATTATTTTTATTTGCCTACATCACAAAAGGTTGTGGTAAGTAGAGATGCCATATTTCATAAACAACAGTTTATTCAAGAAGGTGGCAAAGGAAGGCAAATAGAGTTAGAATTGGAGAATTCTGATCAACCAACAGATCAAATGGATATAGATCCATCTAGTCAACCTACATCTATTATTGAAAGATCTACAGTAATTCCTTGCAGATCAACCAGGATATCTCACCCACTAGTGAGATATGGTTTTCTTCATGAAGATGAACAAGAGTTGTTTACTTATGAAGAAGTAGATCAAGGAGATGATCCACTTACCTATGAAGAAGCTATATCAGATATAGACTCTTCAAAATGGATTGAAGTTATAAAATCTGAAATTGATTCCATGTATAAGAATCAAGTTTGAGACCTTGTTGACCCACCTAAAGGTATTGTACCTATAGGGAATAAATGCGTTTCCAAGAAGAAAATTGGTTTTGATGGAAAGGTATAGACCTATAAAGGAAGGCTGGTAGCGAAAGGGTTTTGCCAAAGGCAAGGAATCGACTTTAAGAAGACTTTCTCACCTATTGCCATGCTTAAATCAATTAGGCTTCTATTAGTAATAACTGCATACTATGATTACGAGATTTGGCAAATGAATGTCAAAACAGCTTTTCTCAATGGAAACATTGAAGGAAACATTTTCATGGAACAACCTAGGGGTTTGAATCCCAAGTTGGTTCCAAGGTATGCAAGCCAAAGCGATTTATGGGTTAAAACAAGTTTCGAGGAGTTGGAACATCTGTTTTGATGAAGCCATTAAGTCATTTGGTTTTATAAAAATGTGGATGACCCATGTGTATATAAGGTTAATGATAGTGCTATCACTTGTCTTAAATGTGGATGATATTCTATTGATAGGTAATGATATAGGTATGTTGACAACTGTTAAATTATGGTTGTCAAATACATTCTCCATGAAAGACTTGAGGGAGGCAACCTATATTCTTGGAATTCGCATCTATAGAGATAGAGCAAAAAGAATAATTGATTTATCCAAAAGTCTATACTTGGAAAACGTGTTAAGGAGGTTTAACATGCTTGATTCCAAGAGAGGATTATTACTAGTAAGACATGGTATCCGCCTTTTTAAAGAGATGTCTCCAAAGGCACCTGAAGAAAGAGATAAAATGGCCAGGATTTCATATGCTTCGGCTATTGGAAGTTTCAGTATGCAATGATGTGTACTAGGCTAGATATCGCACATGCTGTTAGTTTGACTAGCAGGTTTCAATCTAATCCAGGTTTAGAACACTGGATAGTTGTCAAGAATATCCTTAAGTACTTAAGAAGAACTAAGGATTTATTCTTGATTTATGGAGGTGGTGACTTGCAATTGGATGGTTATACTGATTCTGATTTCTAATCAGATATCGATGATAGAAAGTCTACCTCTGGGTATGTGTTCATTTGTAATGAAAGTGCAGTAAGTTGGAAGAGTTCCAAACAGAGTATGACTGCTACTTTCACTATAGAGGCTGAGTATATTACTGCATCAGATGTTGTAAAAAGAGGCTATTTAGATATAAGAAACCCTAGCCTCACTAGAAATCCAAACACATAGAAAGGCACTACCACATTATTAGAGAGATAATTGGGCAAGGCGATGTAGCCATGCAAAAAATAGCATCAGCTGAAAATCAAACTGATCCATTCACGAAGCCTATGTCACAAGCTCGGTTAGACTGATATCTTGAGAATATGGGTCTAAGATATTGTAATGAATGGCTTTAGTGCTAGTGGGAGATTTTTAGTAGTATGCCCTAGAGCATATCATTTAGTATGTATCTTGTACATATTTTATTAATAAAAGGCAATTTCACTTTTCCATTTACATAATGTATTTATGTGTAATAGAAAAGGTCCATTGATATTTTGTTAGAAATTATATTCTTAAGTTGTTAATATGAGTGACAGTATTTCTAGCACAAAGTATCATAAATTTGTTCACAATTGAGGATACTTCACACAGGACATGACTTATCCAGAAAGATTGTATTCATGTTTGTTCCCAAGGTATTTATATGAGACATAAATAAGATGGAATTGTGAGTTTAATGCCATATAACAATCATGATAAGCACTTATACATGATAAGTAGGCCGAACCAATGATGCATATGACAAGCACATCAAGTTTACTCTTGTCAATGCATTGTCATATATCATATCAGTACATATAATCTTTAAACCTGATAACACAGTTATCTTGAGTTTGATACTACTTTCATACTTGTACTGTGTATGGGTATATGGGCGTGTGTTGGCTCCTACTAGTTATATATGGAGATAGGTATTGATCAAGATGGAATATGTTACCCTAAGTAAATAAGGATAAAATCTTATGTTCATTTAATTATTCTTGACGTTTTAAGTTCCTGGCCAGGACAGACTGTAACGCCCTCACCGCAGGTAGTCTATACATTCTACTGTTCTAGCGACTAATGTCTGTTCGGACAGTCAGAATATCTGGAACTACGCTTAAATTATAGTGAGGAGGCATAAATTGAAGGAATACATGTTAAGAAAATATAGGAAAAATTTAGAGAAAATAAATTAAAATTTAGAGAATTTATAAATTGGTACAAAAAATAAGAAAAATGACATGATATGCATTATGAAGGGCATTTTGGTCATTTCACCCCCAGAGGTGAATTTTGACCTAAATGTCAAAACAAAATTTAGAGAATAAAATAATTAACACAAATTAAAATTTATGAAATAAATTAGGAAAATGAGAAGAGAAAAGAAAAGAAAAGAAAAGAAAAGCTTATGGAAATTAAAAAAAAAAAATAAGTATACAAAAATAGAATATATATATAAGACACAATAAGACAAACTCCCACCAACCTTTTTTTCTCCACTCTTTCTTCTCCCTCTCTCTTTCTCTCACATGGCTGGCTGCATGCTCCCTCTTTCCACCATTGTTACTCAAGCTTCAAGCTTGATTTCCCAAGCTTCTTCCACCCAAAACCCATAGCTCACTTCACAAAAATTACTCCCCACTCCATAAGGAAGCCATAGATACCCATAAGAAACAAGGAAATTGAAGTTTAACAAGTTATGAAAAAGGTTAGTGCACTAATCCATCTTTTTCTCTTCATTAAACATGAAAAGCATGTTTAGCCAAGTATAAAATTCATGAAATTAAAAAGAAAATGTTGAGGAAAGACCCCTTGAATTTTTGGTAGCCATGGAACCTTGACGGTTGTTGCTTTCAAGTGATTAAAAATGGTTCCATGAGAATGTGTGATAAGTTGATATGTTTGAGAGTTTGATTGTGTAGTGTTTGTCAAAATTTGAAACTTTGAAAACTAGAGTTTGTGTAAATGATTGAGGTCTTTATGCAAATTCTTGAAATTGACCTATTGAGTTGACATTGTTGCTTATAGATGTGTTATGCATGCAAATTAAAGTAAGGAAGTTTGAGGAGATTGAATTTTGGGAGTGTTAATTTTTTGCAGGTTGGGACTCAATGAGTCCAATGGGTTTGTGAAACCATAACTGAAAATATATGACTCTAATTGGTATGGGGCCAATTGGTGATGAAATTAGACTCAAAATATCCCATTTTTCATGTAGACACCATGCCCAGATTTTGTCAAAAACTTGACCTAAACACTGCCCAAATCCATATTACCCTGCATAAAACCTATAAAATGACCAAATAAACAGTACATGTTCATTTAGTCATAACTCCCTCCATATTAGTCCAAATGACCTAAATTTGATACCATTGGAAAGCTTAGATTTAGGGCTACAATTTTCATGAAGACCACGGAACCCACAAATGCCAAAAACCAAACCAAATTGTTGGCCCAATTTGGGTCACAAAACTGCCCATAATTAGGTTGCCCAGAAACTGCTGGACACAAACTTACCCGACCAGTTCTGGCAAAATGGCCATAATTTGTTCTACAAGAATTCAAATATAGTGAAAGTAATGGCAAAATGTCCACAAGACATAGGTATAAAAAATTGATATTTTACTAAAACCCAGAAATTAAGAGAACTAGGTCAAATAGTTAGAATAATTCACTGTATCAAAACCTACAATCTGACCAAACTTCAATTGACCCCAGAATAGTCTTTTAGTCATAAATCCCACTAGAGAAATCCAATTGCGATGAGCTATACCTTTCCAGAAACCTGAGAGATAGGGATACAACTTTGGTTTAGGAACCTTCCTCAAATTATGAATTTAAGAACCTCAAAAAGTGACCTAAAATCACTGTCCTGAACTACGCCCCTGTTGGCACAGGGTACATGAGCCTAGGTAAGTTATTTGGCCATAAATAACTCCACAAAACATGAAAAATTGTGATTAAAAATTCTAAGTGACCACAAGACTTAGGGCAATAGTTTATATGAAGATCACCATGCTTAAAAGTGATTGTAACCTGTTCCATTAATTAGGTAATCTCTAAGTCCAAAAGCTACCTAGTTAAGGA
This sequence comes from Hevea brasiliensis, assembly GCF_030052815.1. Taxonomy (NCBI): domain Eukaryota; kingdom Viridiplantae; phylum Streptophyta; class Magnoliopsida; order Malpighiales; family Euphorbiaceae; genus Hevea; species Hevea brasiliensis. The sequence continues at coordinate 125,451 of NW_026614670.1, forward strand.
ATCAGAATCTGGAAATGAGTAAGTTATGATTATCCGACCATAACTTGAGTTCTAAAATTAAAATTGAAATGATTCAAAATGGAAAATAAAGGTAAGACATAGCGAAACAACTTCTGTGAAGGAAGTGTAGCCAAACAGTGGCTACAAACTGATCAAAAGGATAGGTAAAAGCGAGACACAAAAACTAAAACTAAAGAAAAGTCCATGAGATAAATTATCTTATGGTAGGGAATTTAACCCTAACAAACTATTAAACACTAAACCACATGAAAGGAGTATGTGGGACCTAATTTTGCACTATAAAGTGATATGAACATTTCAAATAAATAAGAATGTGTAATTGCCCATAGTATACCTAAACTTATTTATTTAGTTTGAATCGATTGGTATACTAATTAGGGACTACAGATAGCAGTACTACTTACCGAGAAAATCATGAACTGACAATATATGTCTGGTATGATTGTTTTACAGGCTATATACCTACTTACTAGACATTGTGCCTACTTTATTTCTGGCTTTACAAGCCTGATAGTGGGCCTCGTGCCTGACAGCTAGCCTCGTGCCTGAAAGATGTATACAGGGTAGACATATGGCTGTCTAATCTGTATACTCTCATGTATCCAGCTTTTATAGTCTGTTATAGGTTTCTTGGGCACTGATAATAATTAATTAAGACTGAATATACAATAAGTGAATAGAAAAGATCCCAATAACTTAAATTGTTTCCAAAGTGAAATGAAAATGTAAAATACCTAGAAATTATGAAATTTACCATATACAGAATTAATATTTGAATTGTTTAGTTATTGTTATTATAAATTATGCACCACTAAGCATTGTACTTAGTGTGTTGGTTTTCCATTACGTAGGTACTGGAGATCAGCAGCCATCACAGCAGCTGCCACAATAGTGTTCGGATAGAGCTCTGACAAGATCTGCCATCGTCCAGAGTCACCTCACCAGTCTTTTGTATTTTGGTAGGGCCCATGTATAGGCTAGTATTTTGGTTCATTATGTCTAATTATAATGTAATTACTAGTTTATAATGTATTTAGTTTTGGACTTGTAATTAACTTTGAGATTGTAATGAAAACTTGTAATTTCTTATCTATGAATTTCTATATAAATGCAATAGATAATACTTTTTGGAGATTTCATAAATATTGTAAATGATATGATACAATAGAATATGATTTGGAAATGTGTGAAATAAATATAAACATGTTAACAGGTGATTAGTAAACCCACCAGATGCTAATAAAATAAGGGAGGCTCTGTCCTGGTCTCCATAGAAATAAATTATATAAAAAAAAATTCTACACATGGATTACATATTATTAAATGATATTAAAAGTTATAATGGACACGATAAGACAAGATAGGGTGCTCCGGTACCAAATGTGGCACTTCTTGCTCGGCTATATAGTAGACGAGTAAGGGGCATTACATTTAGTGGTATCAGAGCATAGGTTTAGGTGGTCCTAGACCTAGATAGTTAGAAATAGATAGAGTGCATCATATGCATGGGCCTTTAAATAGAGTCGAGGTGAAACTAATGTAAATTCGTTCTTTGTTTGTTTTATAGGATTGATGGCATCTGATCCTTTAGAGCACGAACCTCCAGGACCGATAGAGGAGGAGGTAGAGAGTCATGCACTTGCACTTACTCCTAGTACAGAGTGAAGTAGTAGAGCTGAGTCATCCAGTGGTACTGTAGGGAGTGCACAGCAGGCCTTCCTAGAACAGATGACTGAGCAGCTCTGTAGGGTTATTGAAGCCATCCCACAACCATAGCCACCTCCACCTCCACAGCCATAGCCACCACCGCCACCACCACCTGTACAGCCAACATTGCCCCCATAGCCACAACCTGCACACAGATCTCCACTAGAGAGACTGTGGAAGTATGGGGCAGTTGAGGATGATGATCCAACCATAGCAGAGTATTGGCTTGAGAGGACAAAGAGGGTATCATTAGTTGCACTGCACCCCAGAGCAGCAGTTGGAGTATGCCCTATCACTACTACAAGAGGATGCTTATAGATGGTGGGTGATAGTATCGAGAGTGGTACAGCCTGCACAGATCAAATGGGAGTTCTTTCTGGCTGAATTCAGGAAGAAATACATCAGTCATGTGTACTTGGAGGCCAGAAGGAAAGAATTTATGGCACTGAGACAGAGGCAGCTTACGTCTCCGAATATGAGCGAGAATTCATGAGACTTTGAGGATATGTATTGGAGTTGATGCCCATAGAAACTGATAAGTGCAGAAGGTTTGAAGACAGACTGAATGATAATATTAGGTTGATAGTAACATCCCACCACTTTATTGATTTCTCTCTGTTGGTAGCATCAGCCCTTGATGTGGAGAGAGTAGAAAATGAGGAGCAATCAAGAAAGGATAGGCAATGCAAGAGGGGTTCTGGATCTGATTAGTCTAATTCAGCAGATACGGGTAGTAAGAGACCCAAGGAGTTTAAGGTCAGACTCAGGGTCAGGGCAAGAAGCAGAAGTCTCGATTTGCTCTAAGGAGAGGAGGAGGACATTCTAGTGCATCAGTGGGTAGTTCACCTAGTGCAGAGGGATCAGCCCTGTAACGGTCGGGCTCCAACCACTAGAGGAATTGTTCGCTTTGGCTGTAAGCTTCACGGTTTTGTTCCATTGGTGGAATGGAGAACTTTCCAGTGGTCACCCATTCTAGGATTTCTCTCAAGCGAGCACGCTTAACCCTAGAGTTCTTCCAACTCTCCAGGCCATTCTACCAAAAGGCGCCTCTAGTGATTAGTTCCCTAATTTAATATATCATTACTTTTTGAATCTAAGACCATCTCCATGCTTTGCTAATGTGGGATTTACTTAAGGAACCTTTCTCCTCCCCTTTTGGGACTCAGCGTCCTTACTGAGGTTTGCCCCACAATCGCCCAAGAGGACATGCGAGCGGCTCTGATACCACTAAATGTGACACCCTTTACTCGTCTACAGTGTAGCCGAGCAAGATACGTCACACAGTGTACTGGAATACCATATTTTATCTCAATTATTTTTATCCTTCCTTAATTTATTTCTTCATGGTTATGAAGTGCAATTTGTGAAATTTAACTCATTTAAGTCATTTATTAAAATTTTAAATTCATTTGAGGTTTCAAAAATTTTATAGAAAATCCGGCAGAGTACCGGCTAAAAATGGAGAAAATAGTTCTTCAGAACCTGTGAAAAACACTTTCAATAGTCATTCTATTCCACAACTCCCAATTATCACATCAATTTTCAACAATTTCTCAATAATTCTTCCATTTGTCATTCATTCATTTAACATCATAACATATACATTTCATTTATAAACACAAATTTACAAATATTGACATTCATACCAAATTATATTACATAAGTTTCAATTTATACATGAGAAAATAAAAGTTTGATTACAAATAATACAAACAGTATAAAATACTAAAATGGGACCTAGTATCCTACCAATGCACTATAGCCTGTGAGGTGACATGGACACTATGCAGAGTTTTGAACGGCCTCACCCAGTCTGTGGTCTACTGGGCTCTCTGTCTAAATCTTTTTTACCTACGCGTTGCAAAAGCGACGCGCTAAGCATAAAGCTTAGTGGTGCCAATAATATAAGAAAATATAGTATGCAAATAACAATAAAAATTTCCTAATTATTGTTCTTATAAGAAATGAATAATTACTAACTTATTGTTTAGTCGAAGACTAATTACATTTTATGATATTAACTCTTTCTAGTATTTTATTGATCGTTTTCTTGATAATTTTTTAGCCTCTTTTTATTGTAATCATTCTTATTCTTTATTTTGATATTTAATTTCCTTACGCTTTTTAAAAATTAATTCAATTACAATTATACTTTTCCATGCCCAAGTAACTTATATAAATTGACCGGACTGGATAAATGGGTAAACTGGCACTGGGCACTCAGTACCTCAGGCCGTCACACCATCGGTCACAATGTGTCTCCCGGTGTGCAAACAGAATGGCTAATAAGCTATAAAAGCAATAAGGCATAAAGCCAAGTATAACATCATAATCAATATAGCCATAAGCTATCATATCACAGAATGGCATGGAGCCATACATCATACGCAGTACTGCTATCAAAACCCTATTGGCATGCCAACCTATCCAAACCAATCACATTAGGCCTACTAGGGCATATCACAATGTTATTTCTTGAATATATGTACTTAACATGTAAGGTTACTATTCATTTGGTCATTTAAGTCAAAATATTGACTTTTTCATTTATAATAGTTACATGTGTTTTAATCACATAGATTTACCACATTTTGATTCCCAAAAGTATTGGCATTAGTTGCCAATTCATACTTCTAACCAATGGTGAATAAATCAGAAATTTCAGTTTTGGGTGCTAGAATTCACTATTCCATTAGGCCATTCTGTAGTGAGAATTTGGCCAAATGTTCGACAGCAAAGTTGTTCCTTATTGTGTCTAGTTACATTTCCTTTTTTGAATCACTCCATTTGGAGTTTTGTAGCTCAAGTTACGGCCTAAACACCATAACTGGCCAGATTGTAATTTTTCCAGAATTTGTGGGTAGAATCAATTCTGCAGTTTTTGTATAGTGATTGCAGGTTAGTTATGGTCAAATTTTGGGTTTATTTTCTTCATGAAAGTTGTAGGGATATGTCTCAGCTTTCTATTGGTAAAAATTCAGGTCAATTGGACCTTTCTACAATGAGTTATTACCAAATAAATGAACACTGTTCATTTGGTCATTTTCCAGGGACTGCATATTGGTCACCCGGATTAGGTTAATTTTTAGAGCCACTTAGGTTGGTTTTCTGGGACAGTTTCCTTCATCAATGTTGTTGAATTTTGTGTCTAGTCTAACCTTCAATTGGCCTTGCACCAATTAGAGTTACCTAACTTGAGTTATAACCCCAAGAGGACACTAGACTCAAAGGGTCTAGAATGCACACTTAAGGCAGTCTAATTCTCTACATTAGTTAATGTCACCAATCACTCCATTTCCAATTCAAACTACACCAAATGGTCACTAAATGACCATTACAACATCATTTTGTGTTTAATTACATCTACCCCCATATTTGAGTTTCAAACCCTAGCACTAAAATTCCAAAGTTTCATTTTCTTGCACTAAACTCATAAATTAATGTTTTAAGTGATACAATCATATCAAGGGCAACCTATTCACTCATTTAATCCAAAGAAATCATCAAAACCATAGCAAGTCCATGGTGTCCAAAAATAGGATGACACTTATGGAATTTCACATATCCTAGCTCAAATTATCATTCTAACAAGAAATTTAAAGAAAAGAGAAAAGGAATTGGACACTAACCTCAATTGATCACTCTTCAAAGTTTCCAAATCTTCCTCTTCTTCTCTTCTTTTTGCTGCCTAGAGGTTTTCTAAGGTGTGAGAATCAAATTTAGTGAAGTCAAGTTAGGGATTTATGGTGATTTAAGGTTGGGAATAAAGCTTAGAGTAGTGTAAAAATGGTGAAATTTTCCTTTTCTCTCTTGATTCAGCTGATTGGGGAAAATGGCTACTGATTTCTTTTGTTTTTTTCTCATTTTTTATTTTCTTTTTATCTCTTTAGTTAATTTGTTAAATTGTGATTGGGAGGGGGCATGTTAATGACATCATGTGATGTCATAATTCCCATTTAATTCATTTTTTTCTTTTCTTTTCTACTCAATTTCAATTTAATTTTTAACAATATTTATTCACATTTTATGTCATAATAATTATTTACTTAATTAGACCAGTCGGCCAAAAATCATCTCTAAAGACGAAATGACCAAAATGCCCTCCATTTGGCTTATCGAGCCAAAATCGTCTGTACCGATTAAAAAATTTTTCTAAGCCTTTTCTTCGCATTCTAATGCCATGGAAACCTCAATGATGAAGGAACGGAAGCGTGAAAAACACAAGTTTATACCATTGAATTCAAAAATTTTCACCTAGGGTCACATGCATCATGCAAGATTTATTTTTATCTATTTGATTTCAATGATAAACAATATATTAAAAATCTTTTAATATGTTTTTGGATCTGTATTTGCCATTTAAGATTTTAAAATTAATCAGATTAATTTTAGAACCCTAGATTAAATCAAGAACAATTACACTAACCTCTTGATGCACTACAATGTCGCGCTTTGAGATTCGTCTTCAGAACACCAGATGTTGTCCCTCTAGCTTGTCCACACCAAGAACACCTATGGCAGCCCTTGAACAGCTTCTAAAGCTTTTTCTATTAATTAGAAATTCAAGTTCTACCTTTCAAGAGATTAGAGATGTAAACAGGACACTAAAAACAATTTCTAGTGTTCTTAATTCAAGAGATTGATGGCTAATCTCTTTGAATTAATGAGAGATGAAGAAGAATAGATGAAAAGCCTCAAAGTGGCATGAAAAAGGAGAGGAGTGGTTGCTGGTTCTTTTTTCTCGTCATAACCACACTTAAATAGCTAGGTTAACACATTAAACCCTTGCCACATGTCACCCTTTGATTAGCTCTAGGTTTAAGTGACCCAATCATATTTTGCCAAGTGTCAAACCTATATTTAATCTTGATTTTAATCATCTTTCATGATTTAAAAACATTTGGCAAGCTTATGCATAATCCCACATGTCACCATCTCATGGTGCCACGTGTCACACTGTGAAATGACCAAAATGCCCCTGTGTCTTAATTTTGAGTTCTTAACCCAAAATAATTATTTTTCTTCTTCTAATTAATTTATATCAAATATAAATTAATTAATTAATCTATATTAATTAATTTCTCATTAATTAAATTCATATTTAAACACTTTAAATATAAATTTAATTTATACTACACATCCAATAATCTAGGTTTGGTTTCAAGTCATGCTAGGGACTTTGCAATTTAATTGCAAACCAAACCTATATAATTAATCAATTAAACTCTTTAATTAATTAATTAAATCATATTTAAATAGGTGATAAGTTGTGTATGTGTGTGACTTACTAGGCTCATCACTAATTGGTAATGAGACATGATATCAACTCTTAATATCATCAGAACTCTTTCTTACCATAAATGATTTCTCTAAATCATTTTATGAACCTTATAGACCATGGTTAACACCTAGCATAGCATGCCATGGCCACCCAATTAGTAATAAGGTTTACCTTAAATGAACCTATAATCATATGTTACCATGCACTAGAATCTCTCTGTCACAAAATCTCAACTCAAGCTGGAGTCATGGTTTATGTCAAACTCCATTTGCTATGAATATTATGTTCTCTTTTAATTCCAGTTCTTGATTAAAAGATTTTCTCATCAGAAACTCTTTTCTGAATAAATCTATCTGTCCTGGCCAGGAACTTGAAACATCAAGAACAATTAAATGAACATAGGATTTTATCTCTATTTACTTAGAGGAACAGATTCCATCTTGATCAACACCTACCTCCATATATAACTAGTAGGAGCCAACACATGCCCATATACCCATACATAGTAAAAGAATGAAAGCAGTATCAAACTCAAACTACCTATATACAAGATAACTCTGCTATCTCAGGTCTAAAGATTATATGCACTGATATGATTTATGACAAAACATTGACAAGAGTAAACTCCATGTGCTTGTCATAAGTGTCACTGGTTTGGCCTACTTATCATTTATAAGTGCCTATCATGTTTGTTATATGGCATGAGACTCACCATTCTATCTTATTTATATGTCATATAAATAACTTGGGAACAAACATAAATACAATCTTTTTGGATAAGTCATGTCCTTATGATGAAGTATCCTCGATTGTGAACCTATTTATGATACTTTGTGCTAGAAATATTGTCACTCATATTCTTAACAACTTAAGAATAATATTTTTAATAAAATATCAATGGACCTTTTACATTACACATAAATATATTATGTAAACGGAAAAGTGAAAATGCCTTTTATTAATAAAATTATGTATAAGATATATACTAAATGATATGCTCTAGGGTATATTACTAACAATCTCCCACTAGCACTAGAGCCATTCATTACAATATCTTAGACCTATCTTCTCAAGATGTTGGTCTAACTGAGTCTGTGACATAGGCTTAGTGAATGGATCAGCTGGATTTTCAGCTGATGCTATTTTCTGCATGGCTACATCGCCTCGCCCAACTATTTCTCGATAATGTGGTAGCGCTTTTCTATGTGTTTGATTTCGGTGAGACCTTGGTTCCTTAGCTCAGTATGATCGCTCCATTATTGTCACGGTGTAGTGGAACCTGGCGACTCAATGGAAGGAACTCACGTAAGTTCTTTCACAAACTTCTTTATCTAATGACTTCCTTTGCGGATCGATGCGACAATATACTCGACCTCTAAAGTGGAATCTGTGATCGTGCTCTGTTTGGAACTCTTCCAACCGATTGCACCTCTATTACAAATGAACACATATCGGTAGACTTTCTATCATCGATATCCGATTGGAAATTAGAATCGTATAACCATCCAATTGCAAGTCTCCACCTCCATAAATCAATAATAAATCCTTAGTTCTTCTCAAGTACTTAAGGATATTCTTAGTGACTATCCAGTGTTCCAAACTGGATTGGATTGATACCGCTAGTCAAACTAACAAAGATATGTGATATCCGCCTAGTACACAACATTGCATACATTAAACTTCCAATAGCGAAGCATATGGAATCCTGGCCATCTTATCTCTTTCTTGGTGTCTTTGGAGACATCTCTTTAGAAAGGTGGATACCATGTCTCACTAGTAACAATCCTCTCTTGGAATTAAGCATGTTAAACCTCTTTAACACCTTTTCAAAGTATAGACTTTGGGATAAACCAATTATTCTTTTCGCTCTATCTCTATAGATGCGAATCCTAAGAATATAGGTTGCCTTCCCTAAGTCTTTCATGGAGAATGTATTTGACAATCATACCTTTATAATCGTCAACATACCGTGTCATTACTCATCAACGATATGTCATCCACATATAAGACAAGGAAAGTGATAGCACTCACTAACCTTCTTATATACAGATGGCTCATCCTCATTTTTGATAAAACCAAAGGATTTAATGGCTTCATCAAAACGGATGTTCCAACTCCTCGAAGCTTGTTTCAACCCATAAATGGATCGCTTTAGCTTGCATACCTTGGAACCATCTTGGGATTCAAAACCCCTAGGTTGTTCTATGAAAATGTTTTCTTCAATGTATCCATTGAGAAAAGCTGTTTTGACATCCATCTGCCAAATCTCATAATCATAGTATGCAGCTATTGCTAATAAAATCCTAATTGATTTAAGCATGGCAACAGGCGAGAAAGTCTCCTCATAGTCGATTCCTTGCCTTTGGCGAAACCCTTTCGCTACTAGCCTTGCCTTATAGGTCTCTACCTTTCCATCAGAACCAATTTTCTTCTTGAAAATCCATTTGTTCCCTATAGGTACAATACCTTCAAGTGGGTCAACAAGATCCCAAACTTGATTCTTATACATGGAATCAATCTCGGATTTCATAGCATCAATCCATTTTGAAGAGTCTATATCTGATGTAGCTTCTTCATAAGTAAGTGGATCATCTCCATGATCTACTTCTTCATGAGTAGACAACTCTTGTTCTTCTTCATGAAGAAAACCATATCTCACTGGTGGGTGAGATACCTGGTTGTTCTACGAGGAACAGTGTAGATGTTTCATCAACGGGTATAGGTTTACTAGATGGATCTATATCCATCGATGCATTGGTTGGTCAGAATTCTCCAATTCTAACTCTATTTGCCTTTCTTTGCCTCCTTCTTGAACAAACTGTTGTTCAAGAAATGTGGCATCTCTACTTATTACAACCTTTTGTGAAGTAGGCAAATAAAAATAATATCCAAAACTATCTTTTGGATATCCAACAAATCAACCTTTTTCTGATCTGGTCTCTAATTTATCAGTGTTCAGCTTTTTGATATAAGCTGGACAACCCTAAATCTTAACATGCTTAAGACTTGGTTTTCTTCCATGCCATATCTCATAAGGTGTGGAAGAAACTGATTTTGATGGAATCCTATTTAGAATATACAAAGCTGATTCTAATGCAAATCCCCAAAAGAAGATTGGCATATCGAGATAGCTCATCATACTCGTACCATATCCAATAGGGTACAATTTCTCCTTCAGATACACCATTCGGTTGTGGCGTTCTGGAGAGTCAGTGAGAAACAATGCCATGCTCTCTCAAGTATTCATCAAATTCAGTACTCAAATATTCACCTCCACGATCTGATCGAAGAGCTTTAATACTCTTTCCTGTTTGATTTTCTACTTCAGATTTAAATTCTTTGAACTTTTCAAAAGATTCATGTTTGTATTTCATCAAATACAAATACCCAAACCATGATTAATCATCACTAAAGGTAATAAAATAATGAAAACCCCTCTAGCCATTTTTTTAAATGGACCACATACATCACTATGTATTAGCTCCAAAATATTTTCACTCTTAGCCCTTGTCCAACAAAGGGTGATCTAGTCATTTTGCCCAAGGCAAGATTCGAAGTTGGAGTAAATTTGAGAGCCTAATGAGGATAGAATCCCCATTTTCTCCAGTTTTGCAATCCTATATTATGCAACATGACATAACCTTAAGTGCCAAATATATTTTGAACTTGACTTGGTTTTCACCATGGCATTACATTCTTTTAGATCACTTGCATTCAATTTGTGTTTGTCATTATTATCGAAATAATAAAGACCATCATTCATATAACCCTAACCAACATATTTATTTCCAAAATAAATATTGCAAACATCATCTGTGAACTGAAATTCATTGCCATTTCTAGTCAAACTAGATATAGAAATGATGTTCTTAAAAGCATCGGGTACATATAAAATATTATCCAAACACAAAACATGTCCAAACATGTAAAAAGATTTAGAACCTATGGCTAAAGCTTCAACAATTGAGCCATTGCCAATCCGGACTCTAATATCTTGAGAAGCAAGTCGCTATCGCTTGCTAGTTCCGCATATCATTAGAAATGTGAGAACGCACGATATCTAAAACCCCAGCTATAGATGAATTATGAGTATCATCAGAATCTAAATAACAAGATATGGACATACCTTCTGAAGGTGTATCCTTTTTGTCCTTCAGAGAAGCAAGATATTAGGCGATTCCTTTCCGGTGCCCATCCTTTTGGCAGGAAACACTTTCCTTTGCCTCCATCGCCTTTAATCTTCCTTTCTGTTTAGCTATTTTCTTGGAAGGACCAGAATCTGAGATTTCTTTTTCTTATTGCCCTTCTTCTTGTTGGACTTTCCAGTGAAGAAGATGCAACAAAGCTACCTCTTTTCCTTTATTGCCTTTAATATTCTTTTGGGCAATAACCAGCATGTTGAGTAAACCAGCTAAGGTGCATTCCTGTTTAGTCATATGGAAATTTGTCACAAAATTCCCAAAAGACTCAGGAAGGGACTAAAGGATCAAATTCATTTGTAGTTGGAAATCCTTGTTGAAGTCAAGATGTTCCAACTGCTCAATCAGCCGAATCATCTTGTGGACATGATCCCCAACATTCTGTCCCTCAGACATCCTCATACGGAATAGCTGTCTAGATATCTCATACCTAGCATTCCTGCTGTGCTCACCATACAACTCTTGTAGGTGAAGAAGGATCTCACTCGCACTCTGCATGTTCTCATGTTGCTTCTGTAACTCATTACTCATGGAAGCAAGTATGTAACACTTAGCTCTCATATCATGTTCCTTCAACTTGTCCAAAGTTTCATGTTCCTCTTGTGTGGCCTCTGGAGGTAATGGACCAGGAACATTTGAAACTAGAACATATCCTATATGTTCAAGGTTCAGGACAAGTTTCAAATTACTTAGCCAATCAGACAAATTAGGTCCTGTCAACCTATTGTGATCAAGTATGCTTGCAAGGATATTGGATGGTGGTGGTTGTTTTGTGCTCATTTTTATTAGAAAATTAACTGCAGAAAATAACCAGATTAATTAGTAAATGTATCATGTAATTAACCAAAATGATTATGGTCTTTTAATCAAATTGGTCCTCCCACTAACTTAGCGAATCCTACACTTCCAAAGTGAAAGCGGAAATCTAGTTGGATGGATTTCTAGTGGGTGATTGAATTCTTATAATTCTATTGATCATCCTCAGGTACATCCATTATTGGAATTGCAATAAACTATAAGTGAGCAACTCCTTTCCCATCACATCTCATGTGAGGTTCAATCCTTTACCTGGCCCCTAATGCTCAAAATCTTAGGTACATCCATTATTGACTTATCTTGCATTAGTTAAGTTGATCCCATTGAGCCAGTAATTATGCGAATAATTTTAATGTCCTCAGGTACATCCAATATTAGCCACCAAACCATTTACATATTTACAACATCTCATGCTTAACAATTATTCTTAAGAAAATCTCTTAAATTAATTGCATCTTATGCAACTATTTAAAATTTCATAAAATAATTGCCCCAATGGAAGGCCCATGTTATAATTACTTTAATTATAACATTTTCAACTTAATCATTTATTTGGAAGATTTTATGGTCATTCTAATTACTATTAAGGTCTCACTTTGCACATTATCCAATTAGCATGCATATATCATATAATAGCATACATTTCCATACATCTTATTCATTCATGGATAAGCAATAAATATGGTATGATCATGGACTTTCTAAGGGATTCAATTCTGAGCCACCAAGAATTGAATCAGGGCATTCCTAAGTGCATTTCATTCATTCATTCATTTTACAAGAGTTGCTGAAGGAGTACATAATCAACACTTGATCTTGAATTCCTCCCACTGATCCCACCAATGCTCTTGACCTCCTTGAACTTCTTGCAATCCAATATTACATGGTAATCCTTGGCATACCAAGGCGAATTTACAAGAACTTAAATAAATGAAATTACAACCCAAAAATTATTACAAACTTAATAATACATGCCCAAAATAAATTAAAATAAATTAATTAATTTACAATTCCAAAGAAACATAAAAGAAATAAATCCAATCACATTGGTCTTTTATAGTCCATGATCATCCATCATGCATACCACTATTTAACAATTAAATAAAACATACATACTTAAATTAAATTGAATATCTCATATTCAACTTAAAAATCCAGATTTGAATATGATTCAAATAAATTTAAAAATTCAGATTTGAATCTCATTCAAACAAATTCAAAAATTCAGATTTGAATCACATTCAAACATTTTTTAAAAAAATCAGATCTGAATTTTATTCAAACAATTTTAAAAAATCAGATTTAAATATGATTCAAACAACTTTAAAAATTCAGATTTGAATCACATTCAAACAACTTTTAAAATTCAGATTTGAATCACATTCAAACAATTTTTAAAATTCTGATTTGAATCATAATTTAATTGTGTGATTAAAATTCTAATTAAACAATTTAATTAGACCTAGGATGAGCTTTTAGATCATACAACAATTGTACATTAAAAAGCAAACCTTGCACCACCTTGAAGAACCATTGTTGCCGCCACCAATGGTGGCTTCACCTTGTGTGCCACCATACATCCATTGCAACCAGTAATGGAACAATCATCTCATGATCAAATCACACAATTAAATCATATAATCAACAATCTAAATGGAAAATATAGTGGCTCTGATACCAATTGAAGGAACGGAAGCGTGAAAAACACAAGTTTATACCATTGAATTCAAAATTTTCACCTAGGGTCACATGCATCATGCAAGATTTATTTTTATCTATTTGATTTCAATGATAAACAACATATTAAAACTCTTTTAATATGTTTTTGGATATGCATTTGCCATTTAAGATTTTAAATTAATCAGATTAATTTTAGAACCCTAGATTAAATCAAGAACGATTGCACTAACCTCTTGATGCACTACAGCGTGTCTGCGCCTTTGAGATTCGTCTTCAGGACTCCAGATGTTGTCCCTCTAGCTTTTCCACACCAAGAACACCTATGGCAGCCCTTGAACAGCTTCTAAAGCTTTTTCTATTAATTAGAAATTCAAGTTCTGCCTTTTAAGAGATTAGAGATGTAAATAGGACACTAGAAACAATTTTTAGTGTTCTTAATTCAAGAGATTGATGGCTAATCTCTTTGAATTGATGAGAGATGAAGAAGAATAGATGAAAAGCCTCAAAAGTGGCGTGACAAAGGAGAGGAGTGGCTGCTGGTTCTTTTTTCTCGTCATAACCACACTTAAATAGCTAGGTTAACACATTAAACCCTTGCCACATGTCACCCTTTGATTAGCTCTAGGTTTAAGTGACCCAATCACATTGTGCCAAGTGTCAAACCTATATTTAATCTTGATTTTAATCATCTTTCATGATTAAAAAACAATTGGCAAGCTTATGTGTAATCCCATGTGTCACCATCTCATGGTGCCACGTGTTACACTATGAAATGACCAAAATGCCCCTGTGTCTTAATTTTGAGTTCTTAACCCAAAATAATTATTTTTCTTCTTCTAATTAATTTATATCAAATATAAATTAATTAATTAAACTCTATTAATTAATTTCTCATTAATTAAATTCATATTTAAACACTTTAAATATAAATTTAATTTATACTACACATCCAATAATCTAGATTTGGTTTCAAGTCATGCTAGGGACTTTGCAATTTAATTGCAAACCAAACATATTTAATTAATCAATTAAACTCTTTAATTAATTAATTAAATCATATTTAAATAGGTGATAACTTGTGTATGTGTGTGACTTACTAGGCTCATCACTAATTGGCAATGAGACATGATATCAACTCTTAATATCATCAGAACTCTTTCTTACCATAAATGATTTCTCTAAATCATTTTATGAACCTCATAGACCATGGTTAACAGCTAGCATAGCATGCCATGGCCACCCAATTAGTAATAAGGTTTACCTTAAATGAACCTATAATCATATGTTACCATGCACTAGAATCTCTCTGTTACAAAATCCCAACTCAAGCTGGAGTAATGGTTTATGTCAAACTCCATTTGCTATAAATATTATGTTCTCTTTTAATTCCAGTTCTTGATTAAAAGATTTTCTCATCAGGAACTCTTTTCTGAATAAATCTATCTGTCCTGGCCAGGAACTTGAAACATCAAGAACAATTAAATGAACATAGGATTTTATCTCTATTTACTTAGAGGAACATATTCCATCTTGATCAACACCTACCTCCATATATAACTAGTAGGAGCCAACACATGCCCATATACCCATACATAGTAAAAGAATGAAAGCAGTATCAAACTCAAACTACCTATATACAAGATAATTCTGCTATCTCAGGTCTAAAGATTATATGCACTGATATGATTTATGACAAAACATTGACAAGAGTAAACTCCATGTGCTTGTCATAAGTGTCACTGGTTCGACCTACTTATCATTTATAAATGCCTATCATGTTTGTTATATGGCATGAGACTCACTATTCCTTCTTATTTATATCTCATATAAATAACTTGGGAACAAACATGAATACAATCTTTCTAGATAAGTAATGTCCTTATTATGAAGTATCCTCGATTGTGAACCTATTTATAATACTTTGTGCTAGAAATATTGTCACTCATATTCTTAACAACTTAAGAATAATATTTCTAACAAAATATCAATGGACCTTTTCTATTACACATAAATATATTATGTAAACGGAAAAGTGGAAATGCCTTTTATTAATAAAATTATGTACAAGATACATACTAAATGATATGCTCTAGGGCATACTACTAACAAATGACTCTTCTCTGGAGTCCCAAAAATTATTTTATGAATTTTTTCCCAGATTTAGGGCTTCTAGCTATGAAGACCGCAACTTCCCACTAGGTTACCCATTGCTAGGGCACTTGCTCATTTAACTTGGTTGTATTTTATTTCTAAAATTTTTCCTTAATTTTTCTTATCATTATTTGAGTTATTTATGACTCATCACTTTAGTTTAAATATTTTTCCAAACGTTCTAGCTTTCCGGACCGACACCGATCATTGGAACAGTAGAATGTACAGAATTGCTACAGTGAGGGTGTTACAAGCCCCACCACCCGCTTGTACCCATTGTGGCTGACCCCACAGATGAGAGTGCACATTGTTGACTGGTGGGTGTTTCAGATGTGGGTCTATGGATCACTTCCTGAAGGATTGTCCACAGAGGAACACTAGTGTTCCCATTGCTCTGCGTGAGATGGATAGGTGCGCCTAGCGATAGAGGGTAGAAGACTGCGAGGCGATCTGGTGGTACATCACGGAGGCCTCTTTGCGAGAGGCAGTTGAGCGGGAGAGACTAGGTAGCACCTGCGTGCCTATGTTATGAGAACTTCGAGATGAGCAGGCGAGCCAAGCGATGTCATTAAAGGTATATTT